>NC_053162.1:29181866-29481866 GCF_016835505.1 Polypterus senegalus | reverse complement strand
GCAAGAGATTCTTGTTTAATTAACATTTGATGGTTTTTGTTACATTTCATTTTACTACCTCAGTAGTAGTGTTTGCTTTTACCAATGTAAAAAAAAAACTATTGACCACATTTAAACATTTTACCTTTTTAATGTTTACAGAAATTTACTCTTACCTTTTACAAAACACTGCAGTACTTGAAGCATTTGCATTTAATTGCTAAAATCTTTTGCCATCAATGCTAAGATTTTAATACATACAGAATTGCAATTTACTTAAACACTTTTTTTTATTGAGTTACACGATATACTGTATGAGGTATTGAAAAATGACATCTAATTTCAATACTGTTCTTAGGATTGTACCAAAGTTTGAAATGTTGGTATTGTGACAACCCTGGTACTTATTAAGCAAATCAATGTCATTTTTCTGACTGATAGCTTTTGAATTTAAGACAGGGCTTCAGACCAATGAATGAGAAGAGAGGCAGATTTGCAATTCAAAAGCTCAATTTCACTTGAATGTACTTCACTTTTTTATACGCTATTCTTATTTTCTAAAGCAATATATTTAACACTATTTAGGCAATAAGTACATGTGTTGTGGATGTTGTAAGCATAAGATTGTTTTTCTAACAAACATATTATGTGAACTTTGAGATATTTTTATGAATGTTTTAATGTGGATTGGTCCTGTTCAGTGTTGCCCCAACTGGCACCCTTTTTAGTCCACTGTAGTAGAAAACTTATCTCTATGAAAACATGAAAACATTTTCCTTGTCCATCTTTACAAACAACAAAACTGTTTTTGAGAACAATCTCAAAGAGAAATTCTGTATAGCCTACATTTATTAATTTGCATTTGAGTGGAGGTTAATGTCACGCCACCAAAATCTCATACACTTTCAACGCTTTGCACCACTTCAGCCTGCAGTACAATCAAATAAACAGAAACACAGAACCAAAAGAGTAATTGACTCATATGCCAAATTAAAATTTATACATTTTTCAGTTCATCAAAAACTTTACATTAGGCTTTTTTTTTTTTTTTTTAATAAAAATGTCATTGTTTTGGTCTTTAAAAGTTGTATTTATTATTTGTTATTTCAATTGTCAAAAAAATTGCAGTACAGTAAAGGGTGTCCAAACATTTTCACAGAGCTTAAGGTGGGGGTGAGTTCAGTACACATCCATAACTTCAATTCACAAATTTACTCAACTGCAAAAGTAAAGCTTCATGAATAGATTGTATATTCAATTTGATTTTATTTCAGTCTTTAAACGTAAAAAGTGACTTACCGGGTGAAGTTCGAATGTTTAAACTCTTGTTGTAATCTTCAAGATTTTTGATAACTGCATTCATCTCCTCTGCCACCTCTTGAAGATTAATGATCTCTTCAACAAGTGCTGAGTTTATGCTCACCCTAGCATGAGGATGACCTTTGCCTTTAGCTGTAAATTATGAAATTTCATCATTAGTAAAAAGATAGTTAAGTGGCACAGTTAGTAAGTGAGATATTTAGGATTATCATATGCAACAATCTCAAAATGAGAAAACATTACCAAATTCTCTTGAAAAATCTGTATGACACCTGTTTTTGATTACACTGCTCCATTTAAAATGAAGCATGCTTCTTTGTATTCACTTGTAACTTGTTTAAATTTGAAGCCAACCATCAAACTGGGAAGCTGAAAGAAATCTATGCCCTATGAAGCAGGTGTCACATATACTTCCTGTTATAAATCAGATATGTACAAGATTTGTTTATATCTCTCTTTTAAAAAGTAAAATACACCATCCACAGCAGCACTGAGCAAATCTTCACTATTGCAAGACATATCAAAATCACATTATTTGCTGTTCCAAATATATGCTATAAAAAATTAAAATTTATGTTAAATTAACATAATACTAATATTTTGTTTGGATCTGTAATTTGTTCCTTTTTTGGATACTTCAAGACAGGTTATATGAGGAGAGTGTAAATGAAAGCTTTTTTCATAGAATAAAAAAAAAATAAATTAAAAAAAAAACAGATCAGAAAAAAAAGTTCTAACTTTCCAAAAAAATAAAAAATCAATCTCTGGTTGAAGTGATGTCCTCCAATCCACACCTTTACTCAATATTAAAGATCAAAGTTCAATGATTTGCATAAAAAATGTGGACTAAAGTATTCAACTATCCTCAACTTATTCGCTATAGAATTTTCTCTGAATTATTGGGCAGGAGAGGACTTCCCTGACTATTCAAACATGAAAAAAATGAATTGCTGGATATTGGTTATGAACATATAAATAAGACATGGAAATATACTAGTTTAGCCTGACATAACAAAATATTAGTGTCACTACTTGGTTCTTCATATTTCTAAAAATGTTTGGATTGCCCTTGAACAATGTGCGCTTTTCACAGTACGTCCATCTAAGATCTACTGGTCTCTAACTCTCTGGTCGAAAGTCTACTCCAGCACCAGGTTAGTGGCAGATACTACCTATAGGAATTTGGAGAACTTCAAATCTCGACGTTATTTTAATCTGAAGTTATTTTGGACAATATAGATGAGCAGAATGAACAAGCTTATTGTAGTGAATGGCCTGTTCTCATCCCTGAATATTATTTACATACACAATGGGAGGTCTGAAACTTAAAAGTAACCCAAATGAGAAGGGCCTAGGAGTAATGTTAGCTTTATTTAAACATTTTTGACTTTGTATCAATACCACCTTTCAGACTTAAGTACCTGTATGGAAACGGCGCTGGAGAAAATAACGGACACATCCCACACCCCCACTTCCTAAATGTCGTGTCACATAAATGCATACCTCCCTTTCTTACTTCAGTCTGCAGTTTTCCCTTTAATTTTCCAAAGTATATGAGGCATGGCGATTTATGGTTTAACCTGGAGCCTTCAGCGTGTCAACAAATGGGATGAGGGAGAGTGTGACGGAGCTCTTAACGCGTCAAAGAGTTGTAGACTGAAGAGCTGAGCACCTACTGAAAGTATAGAACTTCTGGTACCATACCACTTTAAAAATTGAGTTTTTTAGTAGTCTCTTGACACCAGTGTACCGTGTAACACTAAGGTTATCACTGTATCTACAGACAACTCCACAAATATTGGCAACCCTCAAAAAAGTGAACAAAAACTTTAATATAGATAACACATACAATGAGTCTACAAATCCTTAAATGTTTGGAAATAACGTTGACTATTTATTTAATAAAACCAATTCCTGCAAAAGTGTCTTCAGAATAGTTTATCTTGTCAAAAATGTATGTGGCAAAATTATTGGCACCCTTGAAAAAAACTATAAATAAGACCAAATAAATTTGCATTTTTGGGGAAAAAATGTTTATTGATGTTGCGTTTAGTGTCAAGGAACTCTTGGCTATGGCCATGTCCTGTTTCATACATAAATGACATAAATGTGAGGTATCGCACAGGTAAAATGTTTTGTCAAATTACAAAAAAAATTGTTGGGACTGCATAGATTGGGGAATGGCTACAAAACAAAAAATAAAAAATAGGTATCCAATTAAAATTACCAGTAAGCACAATCAGGCCTATGTGGTACAGTGGGTCCATGGCTCAGAAAAAGTAGCCGTTTTTAATAAATAATCAACTGGCCAGATCGTTCTCCATGGGTGAGCGCTCATGAGGCAGCAGGGAGTTGGAGTAATTGGGGCGAGACGCCCAATTGCTGTATTGACTTCTTGCATTGCGAAATTGAGATGCTGTGCCCATGGAGCCTTATAAGAATGAGCCGGCATGAGGAAAAGGGAATGACCCAGAAAACAGACATCAGAATAAAGGTTAATGAAAGAGAAGACAATAGGAAGTCGAGAGCGAGTGTGCAGATGCAGGAGTGAGCAAGCTAAAAAGAGTGGGCTTGAGAGAGAGAGAAGGCAGGCAGCTGGGAGGAGAGCTAGTGGAGAGGAGTGTCTGGCTGATGCTCGGGGGCGGTTGGAATTAGGTCGCTCCGGCCGAGTATCCATAAGGAGTGGGAGTGACCAGGAGTGTGAATGGCTCACAGCAGAAAACTGGGAAGACAGTAAGGGTTCAGTGAGGCTTGGATTGAGCACCATTGCCTTTGGGGAACAAAGCCTAGGTCAATAGAGAGAGCCTTACCATAGCCATGAGACATCAGGGACCGGGACCTGGACCTGTGGAAGACTGGCTGTGTCTAAGAGATGCTAACAGAGGCAAAAAGGAGCCCAAAGATCAGTTTCACAACTGCAAATCTTTGTTGAATCTTGAGGATTCACTGTTTCAAAGTCAAATGTGAGACAACACCACCATGAGTAGAAGCTTTATGGACTTGTGGCACAAAAGAAGCCTCTCCCAAGTCTGAGGCACAAATCCCATCATCTCAACTTTGCCAAGCAATATTGGAGATACAACTGGAAACGTGTATTGTGGTCAGATGAGACAAAAATTGAGCATTAAGTCTATGCATACCATCACCATGCTTGGCGAAAAAGGGAATTGTATACAAAGCAGGGCACCTCATACCGACGATAAAATATGGTGGTGGCTCTTTGATGCTTTGGGGCTGTTTTGCTGCCAGTGGTTCTGGGGCTGGTGGCACGGTGGCACAGTGGTAGCGCTGCTGCCTCGCAGTTAGGAGACCTGGGTTCGCTTCCCGGGTCCTCCCTGCATGGAGTCAGCATGTTCTCCCTGTGTCTGCGTGGGTTTCCTCCGGGCGCTCCGGTTTCCTCCCACAGTCCAAAGACATGCAGGTTAGGTGGATTGGCGATTCTAAATTGACCCTAGTGTGTGCCTGGTGTGTGGGTGTGTTCGTGTGCGTCCTGCGGTAGGTTGGCACCCTGCCCGGGATTGGTTCCTGCCTTGTGCACTGTGTTGGCTGGGATTGGCTCCAGCAAACCCCCGTGACCCTGTGTACGGATTCAGCGGGTTGGAAAATGGATGGATGGAAATGGATGGATAGATGGTTCTGGGGCTAAATCAAGGTTTTGCAACTGCCTTCTCTGTCTCCAGATTTGAGCCCAATTGAAAATCTGTGGTCTCAATTGAAGAGAGCAGTTCACAAGAAAAAACTGAAGAATCTCAGTGAGTTGTAAATGTTCATGGAAGAGTGGTCTATTCTCCCCTCACAAGTGTTCTCCAGCCTTGTTAAACAGTACAGAAAGAGGTTGGGTGCTGTCATTTCTGCCTGGGAAGGCTCCACAAATTACTGACATTTGGAGTGCCAATATTTTTGAATCTGCTTTATTATGAAAATGTGTTTTAAAGGAAAACTTAATTTTGTTCCAAATGTCTGTTTTACAATAAAAGCATGAAGCGTACCCAATGGTTTAAGCACAAAATATCACTCATTATATGCGTGGCCCCTTTTATATATTACTTATATATTACCATTTTTCATGAAGGTGCTAGTATTTCTGGAGTTGACTGCACATCTAGACAATTTACAGAAGCCATTAAGAAGCTTACCACAATGTTAGGTTATACAGTATACCCTGATGTGTAGATTACAAGTCAAAAGAGGCTATATTTAAGCTTTATAACTCATTGGTCAGGCCTCACCTGCAATTTTGATCTCCAAACTACAAAAAGCTGAGATGGATAAAGACCAGTCACAATTGTTCTGAAATTCTTTTTAAAGGACATATAGACAAGTTCTGCAAATTCCTATCTGATGCTATGAGTGGATGACCTTCTCGAGAGGCTAGGACAGTCTGAATATTTGACCACACTTGACAAAGGGGTACTAGCAGGTTCCTTTAACGGACACCACAAAGACTAAGGCTGCATTTAGCTCCCCTAGCAGTCACTGGCAGTGCCATGTCCTTCCATTTGGGTTACATGGGGCACCAGCAACCTTCCATCGTCTGGTGGATAAATTGCTCCGTCTTCATAACTCATATAGTATTGCCTACTTGGACGATGTGGTCATCTATTCCAGCACATGGAACACCTACACAGGTCCAAGCAGTATGTGTAGCCAGAGTTCGGGTAAAACCCAAAGAAATACAGTGCATCCGGAAAGTAAACCTGCCTCCTGCAAAAGAACTCTATATCATCATACTATACTTTCTTCTCCATGTCTGGCAGTTGGTGTCACACGAGGAACCATTCTTTGACCAACTTGATGCCATACAAACACCCTGCATTATGAACCAAAGATTTCCAATTTTGATTCATTAGTCCATAAGACTTTCTTTCAGTCTACAGGAGTGCATAGCTTGTTATTTCAAGTGTCTTTTTTGTCCTTTAAGTAATGGCTATTTTTACTGCAATTGGCCCTGTCAACCCAGCAGCACAAAGTCTCTTCTTCACAGCAGAACCTGAGACTTGCTTATTGCAACAACTGTTCCTGCAGCTGTTCTTGAAGCTATTGTGCTGCGAGGTTCCTATCACGCAAGCTGGTGACCTTCTAAAACTTGTCTTCTAATTGGCTTGTGACTTTGGGCCTGCCAGATCTCCTCCTATTAGAGTTTTTTCCAGATTCCAATTTCCTTTGGATTATGTAGGACACCATACTCATTAACACTTTGATTTATTTTGCAATTTCTCTAAATGAAAGGTTGCACTTCTAAGGGTAAAAATGTTCTGTCTCATTTAATTTTTAATTGCTGTTTTCTTGCCATTATCACTGTCTGTTCCAACTCTGCTTCAAAACAGAGGACTTTTTAAATAATCAACAGACATTGGGACACCTGTGCAAATTGTTTGCTTCAACTTGCAAGGTTAAATTTACTTTAATTGCTGCAGAACATCTGTAGGTTATAACCTATTAGTTGCTCCTTGAAGAAGGCCAATTAGTAATATTCTGCAATTTCCTTTTTTCAGGTTTTGCTAACCTAAACTTTAAATTTAAACCTCTGGCAGTTTACTGTTTACCTTTTCATCATTTTAGGTTGGTCATTACATTTCAATTGATTAAATTTGAAGAAAAACGTAGGTGTTCTAAAACGTTTGACTGGTGGTGTACATGAATAAAGTTAGTAAGTGATTTAATGTAATTGAGACATGCTTCTTCATTTACTTTACAAATAACATGGAAGCACATATAGTCTTACACTAATTTTCCCCCTCATTTATTGGTTACACCTTCAAAGTAAAACCTTGTTCATAGGTGAACATGCTTCCTCTGCATGCACAATACTGATTTCACAAGTGTTTATTTAACAATATTATAGGGAAAAAAAGTGTTTTGCCCATTGTGAGCATAAATAATTTGACATGTAGATTATGAAGTAGGAGTATTATGCAGATTTTTTTGTGGACTTTTTATACTGTTTGCTGTGATCTGGCATTGGTCACAACAGATGCCCAGTTCTATCAGAAAAGTTCTTAACACCTATGTGGTGCAGAGCTGCACTGGATGGTGGTGGTGAAGGAGTAGATAGTTTAGCAGATGTCAATAGGAAGTGCTCTGCTCTCAGTGTTCAAAAGAAGTATCTGTTTGGCTAAGGCTGGGAGCTTCCTTCAGCTCAGACTGGTAAGAAACTGCTTCTGAGAAAGCTGTTGTAACCCAGACATTGTAGGTTCGCAGCTGGCCACTGGCAGTTACCTGTACAAATTAGCAAACCGAGATGGTTCGTGGTGTGAAACAATGGCAATTGTTAGGTCTGGCTGGCTTTGCACTGTGGAGGGGTGGAGTGTGGGGCGGCAGCACTGTGCAGTAAAGGTGTGGCTCAGAGAGATTGCCTTGTTCCTAAGTAGTATCTACTTGGCCGGGGCCAGTAGTTTTCTATTAGCTCTAGACGTTACAGGTTTGCAGCTGGCCACAGGCAGTTACCACAGTGCAAAAGTGTAAACTGAGACGGCTTGTGGTGCGAGTCCAAGACAATACATCAGTTCTCCATGAAACCATCAGATGAAAAAGTTTTCTCGCCAATGACTGCAAACAACATGGATGTATTTCATTAAGTTTAGCCTACAGTGACCAAATATAAAAGGGTAAATTTGTGCCTAGGAACATTAGAAAAATTTAATTAATTCTTCCATTTTTTCAACCTTACATATATATGTCTTTATAATACTAGGTTGTTGTACCGTGTTAGCCATTATGAATGTAGAGAAAAGCCAAGCAAAATGACACCTTTTATTGGCTTACTAAAAAGATTACAATATGCAAGCTTTCGAGGCAACTCAGGCCCCTTCTTCAGGCAAGAAGTAAGATGCCCAAACATCTAATAAATACAGTAAATTAATAAATAAAGGAAAAGCATAAGAAGTGTAAACAATGCACACTATTGGAAAACCACAAGGTGATGGTCAATTTGCATAAATGTTATCATAAATTAAATGTTTATATTCATATAAACAGAAGCAGCAGGTAGAACTGGAGATTTATATCACTTACATCCAAGTTCCATAACAGGGTTTATTTTTCAATATATTATGCTCTTCTCAAAATAAAAAGTCATGACATCATAGTGATTTGTTCCTTCAAAACTTTTTGTGCATGAGATTGAAATCATGTGTCTTTGATAGACTAGTCCTTATTTCATATCAGTTGTTTGCACAAAAGGCTTATGCTTCCTCTAGCCCATACTGGAGTTAGGTAGGTAAGGAGATGACAGTTAATTTCAATAATTCAAAAAATTTTATGTTTTATACAACTGCATCCTATTAGATACTGTATGTCACTGAACATTTCAAAAGCAACTAAAACAAATTGAATTAATGTTACTTGCTTGTTTAGATAATAAATTTTAAAACACCGTATTTAGTCAATCAGCTCTGGCACTGCCTTGCTTCCGTAGTTTATTTACTGATTATATATTTCAATTTATTTTCGTAAAATTCTTTCAAAACACCGGAGAAGCCACATCTTTGAAAAAAGTTCTTGTAGATCTAAGGGTCAACTTTAAAACTCTGTTTAACTGACAAATTCTCCCAAACAAAACGACAGTCAGGCAGCAGCTGTGTGTGAGTTACACATTTTATTTACTTGTTGCTTCACAAATAATTATTTTAAAGAAATGCATATCACACTCAATTCTTTCAAATGCTTATTGCTGGATCCTTGCCTGCAACATTTACAATTAAAATACACCATGCTAAAAAATTTAATGCACAGGGTGTCCTTACAAAGGGTTCTGGTTTAAAGTAAGTCATTAGTTATGGCTCATGGCTATCTCACGTACAGTCATAACATAATTTGAAAGGTTCTGACCTAATAATTTTCTCCAGTATTATAACTACTGAAGGCAGTAAGCAGCATAATATATCATATAACCATTTTTTAAACAGAAAAATACAACTCCAAAAGAAAGAAAACAAATGTCAAAAGCTCCTGGGAATTCTAATTAATTGGGAGCAGGAACGAACTAACACAGCAATTTTCACTTTTCCTGTTTTTCCTATAAATCATTCATCTGGTAGTCATGGTGCAACATACATATAATCTAGAGGAAAAAAAATTTAACTTATTGTTCAGTATTTTTACACAAATACCAATGGATGTGATTTTATGACAAGGTATTACAGTAAAACAGCTTACAGCAAAATATAAACGGTTTTGTAAGCGGAGAATGAACTTTAAAATTCTTGCTTTTCATTCTTTTCTAATTTTCACTTAGCCATTTTTAACACTTAAGTTAAATTATTGTATGTTATTTGAATAAACACATATTCTTGATAACACATAAACAAAAAAAATGTTTGCGTGTCCTCTATGTTTCTCACATGCAGAGCATAAAAATCACATTTAAAATTGAGATTTCAGAATAGGACATTTAAACATACTTTAAAAGTAGCTACTAAAGGGATATGTTTAAATCTATATGAAATAATCCAATGCCCCCAGAGTTGTGGTCTCAGTGGGCCAAATGATGTTATCCATACCTTTGGTTTTTTTTGTAGCTAAATGCCTGTATTGGTTTAGTTGTAGGGCCCCACATTGCCTGCAGCAATTCTGGAAGAGGCCTGACCAGCTCACAATCGACTCTGGAGGTGACCTTGTGACACTTAGCAGAGATCTATACCAAGTTCGCTGAAGCATGCACAAGTTCCTTAGAACGACAGCCATATTTCAATGGAAAACAGTTCCTAAAAAGAACATAAATGAGAAAAGTCAGAGACGGTCCTGAATAATATTGCTTGAAAGAAATGACTGATTTTGGGTATTAACAGAAATACTATCATACAATCAACTGTCATCTCAAACAAAGGTGTAATCTAACTGGAGTATCATTTAGAAATTACCAGATGTGCACTAAAGTCAAACATGATTGTTAATAAAAACTAACTAGAAAATAAAATACATGCAAAAAAATTGTTTGGTAAAAGTTTTGTGCCTAATGTGAAGTGACTTAGAATACATGAACAACACTAGAAATCACATTTTTAACAACTTTGTTATAGTGTATGTGAGCAAGGAGAAGATAGCTACAACACAACTAAATTTGCAAGTCAAATTACCATAAACTGTATCTATTAGAATGACATAATAGGAAGTGAACTTATGAAGGTATTTAGAAATGCTAATTATTAAAATTCCAAAATATACAAAAAAGCCACAATGGTTAATTTAATTCAAAAGATTAATAATTAAAAAAGGGTGGAGCAATGATCCTGAATATAGAATCAAGATAATTTATAGCACTTGTAACCACTTTATACTGAAAGAATTCCTAAAAAAAAAAGAAGAAATTTCAGCAGCATGGACCAGATAAGCATTATTCTGAGGAAAGTTACAAGACAGAAAAAAATACTGTAAGTAGATATATAAAAAGTGTGCAGAAGAGAGGAGAAACCATACAAAACAGAAAGTAATAAAAATAAGGAGCCTTGAAGTTTTGAGATGAAGGAAACATTTTCAATGAAATTCAAAATGCTAAAGCAGATATCAGGTGGATCTGTGTGCTTTCTTTCCGTGATACCACCCCCTTCTTGAATGTAGGAAGAGCTTCTGTAGTCTAATAGTTTAATTTATTCTGTGAATGAGAGCAAGAGATGATGCATGGCACTTGAGTTTCAGACAAGGTCATTCCCTATTCAGCTATACCTCATAAGTGTAATTCCAACCAAACCCCACTCTACAAACAGTTATTTTATAACACAAAAATAAAACCCTAGGCATATAAGGTACAAGGTCATTAAAAAGGAAGTTTGTAAATTATCCTATGACTTTGCATTTTAATAATTAATGTAGTCCAGTGGAGGTAGTTTATACTTTAATAATCATTTTATCAACTAATCACCTCAGTAAACAAAAGTTCTTTTATTTAAGGAAATAGGACGAAATATGCATCACTAACATTTGCCAAATCTCCAAAACAGTAATCATGTCAGAAAATCCTGTTTTCTATGTTTTAGGATATGTGTTAAACTAATCCATCCTCTATCTGACTCTCCTCAGGTTAGTACTCACTCTGAAAAGCACTTGAAAGGTACGACAGAAATGTGATGTAAAGAACACTTAAGCCTCCATTGGCATACACAACAAAAATACACGTACAATACAACATTATTAAACCCGCCTAACCCAATTTAAGGACACAGAGAGCTGGAGCTCATTCCAGAAGCACTAGGTGCATAGTAGGAGTCAGTAGATTGCAGTGTCAACTCATAAAAGACATACATAAACACACACCCAGTTTGTATAATGGTCAGTTATCCTAACATGCAAGTGTTTGGCAATGTGGGAGTAAAACCCAGGCAGAATTGTGCATCCAGTTATAGTGGTTTTAAATTTTCTCTTAAGATTCTGGGTTAAAAAAGTCACAGCAGTGGTTCACTCTTTCTTTTCCCCTTACCAGTGATTGCACCTTATCCGCAAGTTCCATCTGTGGACATCACTGTGACCTCATCTTTACTTTTTAAATACATACTGTATATAATTGCACCTCATAAAACTCCTTAGCCGGAACAACCATATGTTTATAATGCACCTCTCATGGTACTAAGACAGACACAAGAGCATATATCCTCTTATTTAACTATTGTCTTGTTAAACTTGATCAATAGAATTAAGCATCATAATTCTCAGAAAAGTTTGGTTAATACACTTCTCATTCACGTCTCAGCAAGAACAGTTAAATATTTAATGATGCTTCCAAAAGGATATATATGAAAGCCAAGGCAGACATAAGGATCCAGTAAATTGCAGGCATTTGCTCTTTTCACTATCCTCTGTTATGTAACATGGATTGCTTGCTTGGAGGCTGGTACTGGTTACCATTTTGGCACTGCTTCACACTGTACTGCTGCAACAATGTTTCCAAAAATGGTAGTTTGAGTCCATTATTTAAGAATACTAAATTATGCTAAAATGTACTTGTATTCATGTTTGGTTAGTCCATATGAAAATGACCATCAGTTCTTCTAAAACATCTTTTTAATAATAAATCTTTTTAGTGGCCCATCTTCATTTGTCATTACTTTGCTATGGTAAAGCTCAAATGGTGTAGGGTGTTTACTTGGTTGGTATGAAGTCCATTAGCATAAACAATTGTGTTCTAAACTGACCCTAGAGGCCTTATCATGTAGCAGGTCACCAGCTGCTTGTCTCACTCAAAACTCCTCGTTGCTTTGCATAATGCTACATTATTATAAAGAATAAGGATCATCAGCTATGCATTTGCATTCCATTATTACCACTTCTCCACATATACAACAACCAGGCACAGGATTTATAAACCAGCTGCAAGGAGAGACAAGTAAGACTGAATGATGTAATGTATACCTAAGCTGTAAGAAACTTCTATGTATGTAAGAAGACTAAACTAGCTTGTGCAATACAGTACATTAGATTGGTAAATTTTTGAAAAATTCAATTCATAATATTGGACACTGAGATATCAGGCCAATATTTCTTCTGTTTTATACTTGCAATGTGAAGCCTGCATATAGAGCACAATACAAAGTGTGAGTATGGTGGGTGACCTAAAGACATTTATACTTGTTGAAGCCTGTTCGACTGACATGTTGATAGCCTCTGTTGTGATATAAGATTTTGCATATAACTTATTAATATATTTTGTATGTCTTTATTTGTAATTTAGGCAAAGTAATGTAATTTAGTGTTTACCCCTCCCCCTTTATGACTGAATTCTTTTTGAATTTTGTCTTAAACCAGTTTGGCGAGTATTTCTCTGCTAAAGTCTTTCAACCCCCCACAAGGAAGCCAGGATGTTTAACATATGGTTTTGGGGGCAGGTGTTAAGATGTTCTATTTCCCCCATTGGTCTGAGGTATGGCTGTTTGGAATTGGCTTGTCTCAGAGGCCTTTAAGTACCTCAATGTCCTATTGGCTGTAGGGGTTGGACAGAAAACCCATATATTTGCTTGCTTTATCTCACTCTCTCTTTCTTACTAACAACTGAAGAAGACCATCACACCATGGATTAAAGACAACACAATGAAGAGCACAGCTTCAGCCATATTGAACAGGCTTGAGGCCTGTTCTGAAGAAAGCTGAGCACCAATGATGCCTTAACTAGAGACATTTTAAGTAACTACAAGTCTGTGTGCCACCTGAGCTACACATCACCATTTAATCAGGTTGTATGGTTGCCAATATTCAAATGTACTTTGCATTTTGTTATTATTTATGAATATTATCAGTAATACATTATTTTATGTGTAACTTAACTCTTGCTTGTCTTTTTACTACATCTAATTGCCTGAGGTTATAGATATAGAAGGGAAGGTGGGGATAAGTTATATACAATAATACCTTATAAACAGTGGTAAGTCTGTGAGATTAAGCATTCTAAAGCTACATATTAATAATACAATAGGGGAAAGTAGAGCAAAATATATTACTCTACCAAGATAAAACAGCCTCCAAGTCAATAAGTCACAGTGTTTGGCCAGTTCAATGTCAGCCTCTTCTTGAAGTTCACCCTTTTGGATATACACTGCTGCATCTATGTTGCAGCGTAGTTTAAAGAAATCTCCATGTGAGGCGCAGGGCGTAAGCATCAAGCGAGGCTTATCCCCATGTCTGATGTCATTTTCACTGCCCAGCCCTCACACCCTGCAGAGGTGCATCAAGTATAAACCAGCCTTAAATTTGGATTGTTACCTGTTGAACTTGCAGTGATATTAATGATGCTGAAACTCTTCCAAGCAAAACGTGTTTATTAGGTTCTTTTTCAGCATATACCACCTTAGTTTTATTGCTGGCATTCATGGTCCTCAGGACTGACAATATGCAAAATTTTTATAAAGATGCATAATGTCATTATTTCACTTGCTGATTTACTTGAATTTCACAAATTGCCTAAAATGTTTGTTTTTCTATGTTTCCTCATTGTCTAAACCCTGCTAAAATGGCCACTGCACAGCTGGCTCAGAAACAGCACTTTAAACAGGGTAATTACTGTTTTTAAACATGCCAATAACATTTTCCAATATTATGATTTGTGCCCTTATATTGTTTATAGTATTAAAATGCATTTAAAAAGAGACTTATTTTTGTGACAGTAACTAATTTTGCTTCCTAGCATACCGTCTTTGCTTACTATCCTAAGGTTATTGTCAGGCACGATAAATGGGAGTCTGGAAGATATGAAAAATTTAAATGTTCTAGTAGGCCATCAAGTCTAATAAACAGGTACTTTTTCTTTCAGCAGTTCTAATATGTGCTAATCAAACTGGTAAAGCTTTGAAAAGCTAAAAAAAATCAAAATAAAGCAAGACAAGCCAAGGTGAAGCACACTCCTCAATGTATAAACATAATGTTCATTAAATAGTACATATTATACATAAATATGCAGATAAATATTTCAATTCAACTAATTTCACTAATGCACACATTGCTTAGGATATACACGTGTGACCTGGTTAATATGGTCATTCACTAATGCCCTTAAAAAATCATCATCACATAACAGTGCATAACACTTTGATGTGAGTGAAGTTTATTCCTTATATTTAAGTCAACACAGACAGTATTATTATCTTTATAAGCATTCATTCAACTGGCACTTGTGCTCATTGTATGTGTAGTGTACAGTAAAGAGAGAGCAACAAACCTTACACGTATCCGTGCTTCTGTTCATAAAAAAAAGACATTTGACCTCTGTAGCACATTTAATTTTTTATTTTCTTCAATACAGATTTTTTCCTAGGAAACCCTAATACTAGCAACACTGGTGCAATATATATTATTAATCAATCATCTTGGCATTGTTCGGGCAATAGTTAAAATACGCATGAGAAGCAATATAAAGCCTAGTTAAAATAGGAACCCATGAGTATGGTAATAGCATTCATAACAAGAGGACACAATCTTGTGCATCTACTGTCTGCTGACTTTAATAGGCAGAAAGTGCAATTACTTTTTAGTTTTGACAAATTTTTCTTCATTCACTTATGATGCTTAATGATTTGATTGTACATGTGTTATATGGAGATTTCAGCATTCTATTTACAGCATACTATGATGTGCCTATTATTTCTAATTTTAAAGCAGTAATTACTAGTGTACAAAATACTGAAAAACAATGTTCACAGACTAACAACTGCATTTGCATTCCACCTTGTTTTGATTTGGGAAAATGGTTCAAGGGATTAAAACATAAGTAGGCAAAAATCAGAGAGAAGAGGTCCGTTACTTAAATAAAATGTACTTATTCAATTATAACATATAAATACATATGAATGGGTTATAGAAATAAATATATATGCTTAAAGAGACAAACTTATACTTACAACAACATACATACATACAGTAACATACATCAAAAGACCCAGAGCCATCATCCTAGACCAGTAGACTGAGGGAGCCCGCATGTCAGTCTCGTCAGAGGATCAACCCCAAGTGCCTTTTATCAGATACCGGGCGGTTGCACCTTTCCCCACGGTTGAGCATTCAAAGAAACTGAGGGCGGAACCTTCCCTTATATACTAATTAGGTGTCCTTGCCCAAAAGCGGTCTACGTGGAAGCAGTGCATGCAGAAGTAATCAGTTTCTCACACCCCTCCTTCCACGGGACACGGCACTTTTTCCTTCTACTCGGCCTTGAGACTAGTGCCTGATACCAGAAGACACAGTAATATGCTTACATGTGAAAAAAGCCTCTCGAAGTGAAAAACAACTCCTTACATAGCCTTGGCTGTATCTTTAGAACATTCCCGGTTGTTTCTCCCAAAACATTAGTTTCTATAGCTGATTCTGCGCTGAAGCGACTAACGCCCATCTGCTTTCTTGATTCCCCCTCCCTCTCTTTATTTCACCTTTGCAGAGAAAAATCCTTCCATTACACACCTATTGCCATTTTTCAAGGTGAGAAAATAATTCAGAAATTCTGAATTTTCAAAATTCAGTTAGAAGAACTATCTGTATAAGCAGTACGGAGCCCATGGTCTAACGTTTATCAGCAGCAAACAAAACAGGAAACTCTGGTAAGATTTAAATCATATTACTTCAATGAACACATCAAAGGCAATCGGCAGCTACATCATATTCATATGTTACCAAATGAAACGTGATACATCAAAGGACAAAAGCTGTACTACAGTATCTCTTCAATATTTACTACCAGGTAAAAAAAATAGCCTGGCATCAAAACAGTAATGCTGATCATACATTAGTTCAATGAACAAAAAGGTTGTCAATTTGCAAAATTTCTTATAACATCAAACTACAACAGAAAGTTTAAGATTGATGACAAACTAACAGACTACAACTAATATATTTTAAAATTTCTGAACTGCCAGTGAAAGGGCCTCGGTATTTCTAAAAGTTGCTTATTTTCACAAGGTCTCCAAAGATACAGTGATTAAAATGTCAGCTGATAAAGGGTCAGTCTCCAGTTCTTAGTTCATTGCTGAAATGCTAACAAGATAAGGCAGCATTGTTAGACCATGTTTTGCAGCTTGCCTAACTAAACATTTTCTTTTTGCAAACATGTCAAGAACATCATCACTCATTCTGTCATAAGCCTGATGCTTTTATAAAAGAAAAGTCAGCTATCAGGTGCAAATCAGTGTTAACATTTCCATAACACATGAATGCCAGATCATGTTTGCATTGCCATTTTCTATAGGCAGCAACACCAGTACAAGAAAGCAGCTTTATCACTGACAGGCAGGGAGCACTTGTCAAGAACAATGACTGCACACAAAGCGAGGTTATTCCATTGAGGCACATAACCATTTTAGCAGTACATCAGTAGACTTTTCCAGACATCTATTTAACAAGAAGATGACATCGTCACAAAAAAATGATTTTCCACTTAAAAAATAGTCATGAAATAAAAAAAATGCAGAAAATGTTCACTTTTGTATACATAAAGAAGAGTGCAAATGTGGTTGTGTATGTCAATCTCATACACAGAACTATGCCAAAAAAAGAAAACACAACAGGCAAAAAAGCTGAAACAACTAGAACAGGTCTGAGAAATCTTAGAAATGCCAAAACACAAAATAATTATTACTGCTATTGGCAATTTCAAAAAGTCCAGACTGTGCTATGTCATACATGTTCTGAAAAAGGTAATAACTGGAAAGAAAAAAAAAGTTCTAAACACATATCAGACTAATGAGGATCATTACAAAAGAAAAGAAAAAAAAAATCACCCAAAGCAATGATTATAAGGTAATACAGCTGACAGTATGCAACTTTTTACGAGAAAGTTTGCAAAATTAAATGTTACTTACTTGTAAAAATTCAACACATTTGTGTAACTTAAGAAAGGAAGAGCAAAAAATCCCATTTTTAAGTAATCATTGAATAATCAATTCTAATAATCTATTTCATCAACACCATTTGACAACTGTTTGGAATCGCTCTTTTTAAGTATTGCTTTATAATAGTTTCTGGTAATATTTATAATAAAATGCACTAAATTCAACTGACAGATTGCTTATGTATTGCTTGATTATTGTATGTCACTTTGTCATGTGGTGGGTGCAACAATGCACTGTATCAGCAAGTGCTCCTAATCTAACTATACGTACCTGACCTAAACACAAAAGGCAATATGGGAATCTAAATCTGTGTCTTTAATCACCTCAAAGACAGCAATAAATTTGAACCTGCATACTTCTTCCAACTTAACAGTGAAACATGTACTGAAAGACACCAGAGTAAATCAGTGGAAACTACATATTCGTACAAGGCAGAAACTGAGAAACCTACCACATCAAACGTCACGTAGCTCTGAAACATACAAGGCAACCATGAAACTAATAGAGATATAACTGGCAGCTTTAAAACTGGCAGATGAAGTATTAGGACAACTTTTTTATTAGCTATCTAAATCTATGAAAAAGAATGACGAAAATATTCACAGTTTACAGAGAAAATGCTTTCCTAGTATCAGAATTAGCTAAATGTTAGTACATTACATGCTCATAAAAGGAAATTTCATGATAAAAAGTGAGGCATACAGTCTGCAAGTAGTAATGTAAAGATAAAGAAATAAAGTAGTAAATAAATAATGAAGATAAGAAATATTGGCGGTATGGCTTTCTTTAGTGAATAAATACAAGCCGTGCATGTCAGGCCTGTCTGTCAACATGAAGCCAACAACAACAATAGGATATGATTATAATGAACACTTCTACAAATGTCCCAGCATCTGTCCATTTTCTAACCAGCACGTGTGATTCAATATTGCAGACTGAGGAGGAAGACCTCACACACATCCAAAATTACGCATATACACTGCAAGACTTTGGGATATGGGAGGACTAGCAGCTTTAACAGCAGTTGCAACAACATTGAGACAAGATTCAAACAAAGTGGTTATTTAGCTTGTCTACAGCAGCATTGACATGATTTGCTCCATTTGTTAATAACAAAATAAAATGTATTTAGTGTTTCAATGCTTTTTAGGACAAGGGACATCTCCCTATTAGTATGACATGTACTGTGTAAACATAGATTATACATAAATACCAGAACACACAGTTAGAAGGACAAGTAAAACAGCATACTTCATTGTTAAATATGAATCTGCAACACTGAATTTGTGTCATTCATTCATTTGGCTTTTGAAGGCAAACTATCATTCATTAGTATAAAATATAAGTGAAAGCACATGTCATATATATATATATATATCTCAGAAGGGTATGTTGAAGAATGTAATGCTCTCTCACAGTTAAGAGTACAGATAACGACAGACCAAGTAATTTTCCAATTGTGGATCTGCACATAAGCATAAGCAATAATAAAGTGTGATCAATCACATAAGAAAATTTGAAAACATCAAAGCAAACTCTTTTTAACAGGAGTTCTAAAATAAAGAATTTGTGTAAAACTGACAAGTTTGATTTCACACTTTAAAGTTGGTACAAATGTTAAAAAAGGAGGGACAGATTTGGACAATTTAAGCACCATGAGTTTCTGATATTTGAAATCTAAATTAAATTGACTCGTTCATTAAACATTATTCTTCAGTAATATTTTTTTAACCAGCTAATGAGTTAAATACTGTATATAAATCTTACAATTGCAAAGGATACAAACTTCACAGTTTGGTTCACTGAAAACCAGACTTTTAATGCATGTTGTTGCATAAACAACTTTAAAGAGTTTATTTAAATGGAAATATCCAACATTTTCTTGGAGTTCTCTAATTCAACTGTACATATACAGGTATATATAATAATGTTTGAATTTTAATATGTAGTACATAATTTCAACATTATTTTTCAGTTACTGGACAGAAACTTTCAGAATAAATTTAGAATGTGCACTTGCACAGGTAAGTTTGAGGGTACCATTCTTTGTAAACCGTATGCTAAAATCCCCCCAGATTACAAACCCTATCATTTGTTGTTACACCAGAGATGCCCATCTCTTTTGATAATTATAAATGTCAACACTTGTTTACTTAAATGATAATTCAGTAGCTACTTGATGCATATACCAGTATTTTAAAGTTATTACTGTTAGTATTTATATATTTTATACAGTATTACTGAAAAGGGCACCTCAGTAAAGGAGATACTTAAAAAAAAAATCCATTAAATGGGATTTTTGTTTTTGCTGCGGTATTAAAACATATTGAGTACTGTAAAGCTTCACTGGTACTAGTATCAAATAAAATAATTCTGGTATAACTACATCATGACTTAGGAGGACTGGGAGTGGACTTCATATTAGCCTGACCACAATGAAACTTGAGGAACGACACAGAAAATATTGCTACTTGGGTGTAAGACAGCAGAGAAGTTTATTCTTTCAAAAATGTCTAGCTATTGTACATGATAATGTAGCTAATATTGTAGCATTACACAGATCTGTGGATCTTGGAAGAGAAGCATGAAGTTTCTTCCCACCATTGTGTGGAGGCAATACACTTCAGTTAGTCCTCCTTCGTGCTCTGAGGGATTCTCAGATCAGCAACATACTGGTGGCTACAAGATGCCTTGTAGAATATTTTAAGAAGAGTGAGTTGGTCAGCAGAAAACTGAAAGCAAAACAGCAACAGTGGGGAATACCTGAACATAATCTGATATAAGATGTAGCAGTTACACAAAACAGTTCATACTATATGATAAAGTCATGTCTTCGGCACTGCGATAGTCTGTGACAGCAACCCTGTCCTATCCAGAGGTCACACAGTGAGGGAAACATTACTTGGATTTAAAAAGTGATGAGTGGAGCCTACCTGAACAAATAGAGCATGTTCAAAACCCTTTCTATCAAGCCACCATATTCCTCAATGAGGAGTCATGTCTCTAGTTCTGTTCTACCTCCAATGACAAAGGCCTCTGGGAGTCCATTCCTATTATATCTTTACAGATAACTGCAGCAAAGGAAATTACATTGAGGTGGGAGGGGGAAACCACATTCCAGGATGAAAGTAAATGTGTGTTTCACTGCACTTCCCTTGACCCACAATTCTTATCACCACTGGTTGTCCTAAAAGTACAAGTGTAAGCTCTCACATTTCAAGCAAAAATGAAAACAAGAGATGACCCTCTTCAGCAGGCAAGTGTGAAACAGACTGACTCAGGCAGTGTCAAGTCACAAGAGTCAAAAGGAAATCCAGTGTACCTGTTATAGACTACACTTGGCTCAGACTCAGATGAGCACAGCAGTGAGAAAAGCAATCACCATGTAAATGGTGTTGACAGCAAAATGGAAAGGAATGACGTAGTGCTCTACTTTAGGGAGTATTCCAGTCCAAAGGATAGGAGACAGCTCAAATGGACGAAGGAAAATTCAGCAAGGTTTCCTAGTTTGGCTATTCTGGTACAGTAATAATACCTGTCTGTTCCAGCAACAACTCTTTCAGGACAACTTTTTACAGCAAGCGGGAATATAGCACTGTGGCAAAGAAAAGAGCAAGTGTGGCTGCAGGGCATGTAGACATGCTTACATCCCTCCACTGTAATTAATGCATAACTTGCTGTCTTCACTGCTTTGTGTGTCACATAGAGAGATAGACAGATGGAAAAAGGGAAAAGAGACCCAACTTAGTGTGTTGACCTGGTTCAGATTTACCCCTGTTTTTGTTAAACTGAACTTATATAAAGCTACGTTCAAGCTATGCTCAAGTGTTACTTAAACAGATCTTCATACTATGTTGGACTACTAAACAGATCATATTCTTCTGTGTTAATGAAATAAGATTCAAACAAACTCCACTGTTACTTGAACTTGAGTTTTGCGCTTATGCTGTACTGATAAACCTTATTCCAGAACTGGAATTATTTAGATTTATTTGGATAGATAATGAGTTTGTATACCTTTTTTGCACGTTAGTGTTTAATGTTTGTTTATTTACATTTGTTTGATTTTTAAAGGAGTAATCCAAAATTTTACTCATTAGGTTAGCTGCTTAATTGAAAAAATAATCACCACACTAATTGATAAAAAATATTCATTAGATGCAGTCCTGTAAGATATGCAGTTTTGGTTTAAAACTGTTCTTTGTAACTTAAAGATGAGCTTGGGCATTTTTAGTGCAGTTTTGTCAGTTCGCTTTCTTGAACTTTTATAGTCATAGTTTATTTATTACTAATTAAGACCTCTCCTGTTTTTGTTTCATTTGTCAAAATGTGTCTATTCTGTCTTTCTTTAATACAGAATTTGTTATTAATAAATGTTAAATCTTTAACAAATTTGTGTTTAATAATTAAGACAATTTACCAGTTATGCATTTTTTTTAGACCTTGGGGTTAAGCTTTTTGGATTTTGATGAATTCTTTATGCGTAGTTTCTAGAGATCATCCTGACTACAAGCTATTTTGAGCACAACTGGAAATTCTCATGTGTTAACAAGTTGGAAATTTAGTATACTAGTATACTAGTACTAGTATACATATATATATACTAGTACAACAAATAAACAATTATATGAAGGACAGGATGGCCTAGGGAAATCCTGCATGGGCACTGCATGGAACCTGACGTCGTGCATTATATAATGCAAGAAAGTTTTTATATCATTTATGGTTTCGTACTTCAGAATTTACCAGTTTAACTTCCTTCCCCTATGTTCTGCATCAGTATCAACAAATAGTCTCTCAAATTGTACACTTTGTGAATCTTGTATATGACACAGACTATAAATAATTATTAAAACCTGTCACAAGGAGTATACATAAACACAATATTCTTATAGAACAGAGTGCAAGGAAAGCAAACAACTAAGGATAAATAGAAGATACAGTATGTAATAAATTGAGTGGAGACTAATCATTTTCTTTTTTTCTCTTAGGTAAAAACAACATCTAAAAAAGTCTAAAAAACTATATGCTACATACATTAGGAACTGTAGTGGCTGGTCAGAAGACAGCTTTACCATCAGCTCAGAGGGGTAATTGGCCTCTTAAAAGAAAATCTAAACTGTACTCCTAAACACAAGTTTCTTCCATGTTTTGAAGTAGTTTACGCCTTTTCTTTCACTATTCACCATCTGTATTAGCAAGCCAAATTCATAGTGTCCACTCCAGGTACTATAATTACAGTTAATCTTAATATTTGTTTTCAAGTACAGGAGAACAATAACTAAGCCACTGTACAATATTACAAACAATATAAAAAAAAAAGATAAAAAGTTCCATACAACCAGAACAATGTGGCTTGAGCAAACACAAATAACGGTTTACCGATTCTTAAAATAAACAAACAATACACAATGAGCAAGAAAAGACAAAATTGGTTGTATCCAATGTATACCATATTCTTTTGAACAGTGATACCCCGATTGATTGACCTCTAATTTATATCACTTTTCACTACAAAAAGACTTAATATAACTCAAAATGGATATATCAGCAAGACTGGTATGTAAAGGCAAAAGAAAAAAGTTTTGGGGGAAAAGCTGGTGCTGCGCACCAAACACATGAACTATAAACAGACCAGAAGGTGCATCCTCTGTGTGCAACTGTATATGCAGCTGCCTGCACCAGACTATAAATGGGCCTTAACAGGGCTCTTTCTCAAAGAGAAAATAAAAATCTTAAATGTTTTGAAAAGTAGCATATCGCTTGCTAAATTTAGCTGTAAGATTAGTAACAATGAATTGATCACACAATAAAGTAAAAAGAAGCTGAAATTCATGTATATGGGTGCCTTGGTTTGCGAGCATAATTCCTTCTGGAAACATGCTTGTAATCCAAAGCACTTGTATAGCAAAGCGAATTTCCCCATAAGGAATAATGGATTACTGTATTCATTCCACAACCCAAAAATATTTATATAAAAATGATTAATACAAAATATAAAGTAAAAATACATAAAACAAATTAACCTGCACTTTACCTTTGAAAAAGAATCATGGCTGGTGTGAAGGAGAGGAGGAGGAGGAGAGTTATTGTGTAGGATGACTTTCCCTATAACTAATGGAATCACTACTCTCTGTTGTCTCACTGGAATCTTTTTCTTTTCTTGCGACTTTAACAAGGAACCTATCCAATGACAGTTGCTTTTGCATCCTTTTGAGGATTTCGCGGAAATATGACATTGCATTGTTGTTAAACAGATTCATCGCTCGCACTGCTACAGCCTTATTCGGGTGGTGCTTTTCTACAAAATTTTACACTCTTTCACACATTTTACACATCTCCCTAATCACATTTGAAGTGAAGGATTCCTCAGTCTTTTTCTCCTCTTCCTCAGACAAGATCCATCAGTTTGTCGGTAGTCAGCTCCTGGCCATGTTCCTCCACCAGCTCTTGAATGTCGTCCTCATTCACCTTCAGTCCCATGGTCCTCCCCTAGGACACAATTTCATTGACAACTGGTGGCTCCTGTTCATAAGCAAACCCCTCAAAGTCATGACCAAGAACGTAATCACACCACAGTTTTCTCCAAGCAGAATTGAGGGTTCTCTTGGTGACCCCATCCCAGGCTTTATCGATGATTTAGAGGCAGTTCGTGATGAGGAAATGATTTTTTCCAAAACTCTCGGAGGGTAAGGTTTGTTTCTTCAGCCACCTCAAAGCATAGCTGAAATAGTGCTTTGGTGTAAAGCTTTTTAAAGTTAGAAATTACCTGCTGATCCATTGGCTGGAGTAGTGGAGTGGTGTTGGAAGGAAGGAACTTGAACCTTAATGAACTCGAATTCCTCCAGTAAGTTATCCTCAAGACCTGGAGGATGAGCAGGAGCATTATCCATAACCAGCAAGACTTTGAGAGGCAGATTGTTTTCTAAAAGGTATTTCTTCACTGCAGGACCGAAGACCTCGTTGATCCACTCAACGAACAAGATACGAGAGACCCAAGCCTTGCTGTTGGATCTCCACATAATGTTTAACTGGCTCTTCTGCACCTTGCATTTCTTGAAGGCTCATGGATTCTCAAAATAATACATGAGCAGGGGCTTGACTTTGAAATCCCCACTTGCATTAGCACACAAGAGGGTGAGATGGTCTTTCATGGGCTTGTGACCAGGCATTGCATTCTCTTCTGGTGTAATGTAGGTCCTTTTGGCATCTTTTTCCAAAAAAGCCCCATCTCATCACAGTTAAATACTTGCTGCAGCAGGTAACACTCGGAAACCATGAGCTTCTGGAACTCTACACTGAATGCCTCAGCAGCCTAAGCGTCCGAACTTGCAGCCTCTCCGTGCCTCACAGCACTATGGATGCCACTTCTCCTCTTAAAGTTATCAAACCATCCCCTGCCCGCCTTGATGCCTTCTTTGCTTTCTGTCAACGTACCTGGCAGTTTACTTATGAGGTTGCCATACAAGGATTTTGCCTTCTCACAGATTAAGTTTGCGGTAACAGTATCACCTGCTAGTTGCTTCTTATTTATCCACACGAAAAGCAACTTTTCTACATCTTCCAGAACATGTGGTCATTGCTTTGATACTCTAACAACTCCTTTTGCTGCATCTAGCTGTTATTTCTTCTCTAATATTGTGTAAATTGTCGATATAGACTTGTTATAAAATCTTGCCGTGTGAGCCACTCACATACCTTGTTTGAGCTTTCCGATGATTTCCTTCTTAACTTCCACTGTAATCATCTCCTCCTTCTTCTTACTGCCTTCCTTTTCAACCTTTTTCTTCATGAAGGCCATTGTTGCAGTACAGTTACTAAAGAACAGTCACTACACTTAGACACAAAATAAAAAAACGCTGTACGCACACACGTGGTCACAATGCCATAGTAAACAGTATACGCTCGCACGGATGTTGACTATACGAGTGAGGTACGCTGCTACTTGTATTGCAAGACCTTGCTCATTTATCAAGTTAAAATTTATTAAAAATTTTTGCTCATCTTGCAAAACGCTCGCAGACCTAGTTACTTGCAATCCAAGGTTTTACTGTATTAGTCTGCTAGTGCTATTACAGGTAACCTGGTGATGAGTTAAAGAAAAAGTGAGGATATTCATACATTATATACAAATATGTCATTTTATATAAGGAGTTTAAGCATCTACAACCAATCCCCTGTAGATACCAAGGGAGAACTGTATCCTTTTTTCACTGTTGTTCTTGTTCTTGTGCTTTCAAAAGCGTTATGAATTTAACATGCTGTTTTAGGAAAAAGTTACTGATTACATTATGTAATTGTGCTCCACCATTTAATGTATTTGGAAAAATTTTTTTTGTGGGCCGATGAAACTAAGATTAAATTGTTCATGAAGAACATGCAGCAGTACATACGGTATAAAAAGAACACTGCATACCAGCAAGAAACATCATCATAACAGCTAAGCACAGTGGAGGGAGCATTATGATTTGAAGTTGTTCTGTGGTTTCCAGGCCTGAACAGCTTATCGTCGTTAAGGGGAAAAATCGATTCCCACCTTTATCAAAGTATTCTATAGGATAATCTCAGGATGGCTGTCCAGCACCTGAAGTTCAGTAAAGGTTGGGTGTTGTAGCACAGCAATGATCCTAAATATTGAAATAAATTTATTATAGAATGGCCCCAAAAGAAGAATATAAAGAATAAAAATAAATAAATACAATGAATTCTTTATAAATAAAAATTGAAATATATAAATAAAAATAAAAGATTATTGTTAAGATATGTTCAATAAAGACAGAAAAGATTATAATTGTGTGTTATTAGTTTAAGCATGTTGTTTGTCTATACTTGTGACTTAAATGAAGATCTTATCATATTTTGTTATCAATTAATGTAGCAAACAAATTTGTAAGGATTCACATGCTCTTTTTTTGCCATTTGATCTACTTAGTACTCGACTGAATCTTTGCATAACTAATATTGTCCTCCACCTGTGTTGTACTTGTTCACTCCTGAAACCCAACAGCAAAATGAGGCTGATTGCACTTGTGCTGATGAAAAAATAGCAGAAGAAAAGAAAAAAGCCACAGTGGGAAGCTGTAAAAAGTACTACATAGCCCTAATTGCCATAACCGAATTAAACTTGTACATTCAAGAAAAAAAAAAAAGATTAGGTAACTGTTTTCACATATAGTTGGTACCAGAAACATTCAGGATTAAATATAGTTCATAATCCTTTTGTAGTCATTCCTTCTAAGAAAAGTGGAGGTTCAGGCAGAACAAGAAAAGATTCTGGTACACCTGACACGAGTGCAATACTGCAATACACTGCATATAGAAAGAAAAATATTGCATACTTCACAATTATGTATGCTGTATATATTTGCACATCATAAACTTACACATACAGTAGTTCAGAATTATGCACTGTAATTAAACAGCTGCAATATTCACAACCCAAATACCAAAGTAGCCTGTGCAGGTTAGTTTTACTATGTAAACATTTCTTCATGATGAATATAATTATTTTGCCCTACTGAAAACCATTTAAAACAGACAAAAAAAATCTTTCTATGAAAAGAGCTGTATTCATTTTCTGAAGTGCTTAATCAAGAATTGTAACAAATAAAGTAAGTTGAATCACAGCAGCAAACGCCATGATCACCATTTATTTTCTCCACACAGAATATGTAAGACTTTATTTTCTTTATTTTATTGAAGACATCAAGTTTACACCTAGGGACTGTCAGGGAGCAGTCCCAAGGAAGTTGATATTCTTAAAATAATAAAAATAATTGTACTTGTTGCATAAAATTAGGGTTGTATCAATGTAGCTTACGGCAGTGGTTCTTGAATTGCCAGGTTGTATGCAAAGCAAAACAAAAAAAAGTTGGCCTTAAAAGGAACTTTGGTTATACAGTGGCCAAACCAGAGTTTTCATGCATGACTGCCCTTTTAAATTCACAGCTCTGTCTCACCATGCTTCTGTTGTGAGACTCCAACCCCGTCTTTCCCACAAGCCTCCTGTTCCTCTACCGTGTCATTACTCAGAAAGAAGAAAACTATTTTTGTATCTCACCAAACAGCACATCTTGATATTTCATTGAAAAACCATCACATTAATTTGTATCATTAAAAGAAGCAGCATAACTAAGTAGTGTCAGTCACTAAGGATATCAGAGTACTGCTACAAACAAAACTCTTTGCAGACACGTACATATAAACAAGCAAGACTGTCAGAGAAGAGATTATTGATGTGGACAGTAGTGACAAAAGCCATGGAAAGAAACCCGGAACAGTATCACAGAAATCTAAAGGTTCTGAGAGGTAACATACTTAGGGAATAGATGATGTTGTACTCTTCCAAGAATAGCAAAAATAATTATTTTCTTAACAGCTTAGAAAAACCACAACCTGAAACATCATTCATAAACCTTAAATACTCCCTGAAATCTCAGAAGCCATTAGAAGACAACAAAGTAGAAAAGCTGCAGGCCCAGACAAGTCTCCTCAGAAAAAAAAAAAAAGTTCCAAATTAGCACAAAGAGAATTACAATACTACAACTCAGTTCCTCACTGATACCTCGTCTTGCCTAAAAATTAAGAAGAATCTGGATATACATCGAGACAGCTAAGCTATTAGCTACACAAACAGGCTTCATGGACTGAATAGCCTCCTCTCATTTGGCAAATTTCTTATGTTCCTTTACAAAGACATATAAATAGAGTATTTACTTTAATAAGTATTTAATTTACAATGAGATTCCACCTAAATAACAATGAAAAACTCCTTTATAATGTCTTTGCAAAGAGAAACAGAAAAAGTATAGCATTCTATTATTTCACTAATTCAAACTGGGTTCATTAAGCACAGACAATTATTATCCAATTTATGATGCATAATTAATATAATATGCCATCCTGATCTGATTCCTTGAGAAACTATTTTCTTTAGATGCAGTAAAAGACATTCAAAGGGTTTAGATAGGATTATTTATTCATTACCAGATGCAAGTTTGGGTCTGGACCAGAAACTGTATACAGTATGCACATGGATTAAGCTGTTACATAGTAATCCTTAATAAAAGATAGCAACATTTTTTTTATTTAAATGACCTGGAAATACTAATTATGGTCACATCTTTAAAAATTAACTCTCATTCTCAATCATTACATTTTAAACTAAAAATCAGGAAAGTGCAAAACACTGAGCTCTGTAGAGACTTGTGCATCATTATAGTACTATTACAGCAATAGATTGTACTCTATTTGTCCCAAAGGGAAATTCAGTCATTTATGAGAAGATTTCCTCGAAGTAGTTTATTGAAATTTATTTTATCAAACACAGATGTGTTTGAGATGTTGAGAGCATAAGACTAGTTATTTTTCATATGGATTACGCAACATAAGTAAATTATAGTCATTTTGATATTGTTTGCATTTTGTTTAGCATTGCTTTCCATTGAGAGTACTGTATTGGAAACTTTGTTATCTCTGTTCTTCATAAAAACAAGAGTTAAAAAAGATTTTCCTATCTTATAAATACATATAAGTATGAGATTGAAACAAAAACAAAAGTACACATAGTCATGTGAGAAAGTAAGTACACCCTGTGATAAGGACTATGTAATAATATCATGGTAAAAATACACTGCCGGTCAAAAGTTTTAGCACACCTGAGTTTTTCTACAAATTTAAATCAGTTCAAATGCAGCGAATGACCTAAAGGGTGAAAATGTAAGTAGCAAACTGACAGAATTTTAAAATTAAAGTTTAGGTTAGCAAAAACTGAACAAAATGAAATTTCAGAATATTACAAATGGGCCTTCTTGAGGGAACAACCAATAGGTTAAAACTTACAGATTGTCCGCAGCAATTAAAGTAAATTAAGCCTTGCAAGTTAAAGCAAACACTTTGCACAAGTGATTACTTTTGTTGATTATTTAAAAACCCTCTGTCTGACTAAAAGCAGAATTGGAATACTGTAGACTGTTTTACTACACCCTCCGAAGCACCAATTGGACAATATTCCAGTGATAATGGCAAGAAAACAGCAATTATCAAATGAAATGAGACAGACTATTATTACCTTTAAAATTATAAGCTTTTTCTTTAGAGAAACTGCCAAAAAAAAAAAAATCAAAATGTCAGTGAGTATGGTGTCCTGCACAATTCAAAGGCAGTTAGAAACTGAAGAACAGAACAGATCTGGCAGACCCATAGTCACAACCTAATCAGAAGAAGAGTTTCTGAGGGTCACCAGCTTGCATGATTGGCATCTTACAGCAGAAGAGCTTTAAACACAGCTTAACAATGGTTGATAAAATTAAGTCTCAGTTTCAACTGTGAAGAGACTTTGTCCTGTCTGCAGTAGTCCACAGCCGGTATTTCAAGGCCCTGTTTTGTCCTATAAGGAATGACTTTCTTCACAGCACTGTTCTTAAAGAGCATAAGAAGAAGAGCATATTATCTTCCTCGTGTAGTCTGTCTGATTGACTGGGGGTTACAGATATAAAAGGAAGAGGAAGTGCTGAAGTACAGTTCCTGATAGTGTGTTAAGACTATGGGATTTGAGACATTTTGTTGCATTTTTTGCCATGAAAATTAAATTTTTATCAAATCTCATCTTTCTACAATAAAATGTGCAAAACACTAAAATTACAAAGTAAGAAGTGTACAAAGTATAATAATAATAATAATATAATGATGATGATGAATAATAGTAAGATGAACAGCGCACTGCGCATGTGCAAGTGATGCAAGCATCACTTTCGGATTCACCAGAATTACTTTCTGTTTCACTGTCCATTTCAGTTTCACTGCCTTCATCTTGTCATCAGTGCTGATGAGAGGCCCTTCTTACAAGATGCCATTTTAAGGCTAGGAGAAGATGCATCTACAACATTGCCCAAGTGACGCTTGGGCCTGATGCTTATGCAAGACATGCCTATACAGTTGTCCAAGTAACACTTGCCACTAATGCTGTTGGCCCTTCTATAGGGCGGTCCAGATCTAATTATGCAATTTTCATTACGCTATAACTTATTAAGTTTATTACATAGAAAATCACCCAAAAAGTCCTGGACCATCGATAAGTGTGTGAACTGACAACATGAAGAATTGTCTTTGCACCAAACTGGAATCGTCCCCGCATAAATCAAAGTCACCCAGACGATCTGGACCTGCATAATTAGATCTGGACCACCCTGTACAACCCCACCCAATTATTCATCAGGTCTTACGCAAGATATGTCTATACTGTTGCCCGAGTGACACTCAGAACTAATGCTTTTATCACTGTTTTTACAGCAGAAGTGACACTTGGGTCTAATGCTAAGGAGGTTAACAGAAAACCAAATTAAATAAATACTAAATATACAACAGAAAATTTACCACAAAATACTAAATGTGGTAAAAAAGGCACTTGTTTAAATAAGAAAAAGTAAAATTAGAGACTTTACATATTTCAAAATTTTAACCTCTGTCAAAACCATAATAATGTACATCAACAGCTACATGCTCATTTTGTAAAAAAATTCATTGTATTTTATAACTTAATAGTGATATTGTTAATGCAAGCCTAATGTATTATATTTCCAAAATATGGTCAGGATCCAGAGAAGCAATATTTAAGAATTATTATAAAATACTTCCTTCTTTGCACATAGTTCATTTTTCATCTCCATTAAAAAGTTTGAAAAAGTAAGCTAATTTTGTGCATAAAAGTTTGAAATGATTAGTCTATACTGATTAATAATTTAATCTGTAATTATTACTTTAAAAAAATTCATTGGTCAAAAAAGATTACGTCATAATGTCCATGCACTTCTAGTTCTGTTTTGTTTTGCTAAGTCTACAGAATAGAGTTTTACATATGCATTGGATATTCTTTATCCACAACATACTGTATCTAGCCGGAATTCATAGATTTGTGCACTGTAGTCTTCAGAGTGAAAAATTTCAGATCATACATCTGTTGTCTGTTAGCACAACTACTCTGACTAGCATCAAAAACTATCACTGTTTTCCTGAGAAATTCAACTGGCTACCAGAGACAGAAAGGAAAATTGTGAGGTATAGTTAAAACTATAATTTAATAGGCATCTTTACACTTTATTGATATTAACCTAATAAGATTACCAACTGTACAGGTTTGATTTTTTTTTTATATTTCACAGATAATCAAAGAACTATGATATATATTAAAAGCATCAAACATATAAGTATATCCGACACTGCCATCAGTAACACTGCATCATATACTATATCTTAAGCTTTTATTTGCATACAATGTGTAAAATTTCTTTTGTGCAAGTTTGGTTGTTATGTTGATTTAAACATATATTCAACAAATATAGCAAAAAAGTGTTTATTATTTAAAAAGTTAGGGAGAAACTACATGGTAATAAATAAAACCCTTAGGTTTTTTTTTGTTTTTTTTTTTAATTAATTTACTTTGTTAATCCCTGAGGGAAAATTGCCATTTCGCATATTCCTTAGGGGTCCGAACACAGGGTCAGCCATTGTACAGCCTCCCTGGTGCAATTTTCAGGTTAAGGGCCGTGCTCAAAGGCCCAACACAGTAGGATCCCTTCTGGCAGTAACAAGATTTAAACAGGCAACCTTCCAAACACCAGTGCAGATCCTTAGCCACAGAGCCACCACTCCACCTAGCTTGGTCCCATAATTTATTATGAAGTAATTTACAATACTTAAAACCACCAAATGAGCCATATTTACAGACTTGCATACACCTGAACTCAAGTTGAAAGAAAAGTAAACCCCTCTCTCTCTCGTACACACATATAAACACACATATACACACACACAGAGTAAAGAAGGGGAAACCAGATTTGGTGCAGCCTTGATAGCTATAGCATAAAAGTAAATGATCTAGCAAATTAACCTCTCTAGTAAAATTTGTGTCTGGTAGTAGATTGCTAATAGATTCATGATCATTCTTGGAACTGAAGGCAACCGGTAACTAATCAAGACCAAGAATAAACACAATGAAAAGAAAACAGTTGCTCAAAACATAGTCAACTGCTCACGGAAATATATTGCTAGGTATTAAATCACTACTCATGCTGCATTCAATGTAACTACCATAAGACACATGGTTTTCCTTTGAAAGTAGAGATGTAGGTTGTAAATACTCAGGAATGCATTTGTTTCCTCACGTTCACATTGAACATTATAAATGGTCTTAGATATTGATGCAATCTTTACCCATAATTATACTTACAAATATTATCTAAAAGAGCAAATACAAAATTTACAGAATATTCAGTAATATAAACCATTACACCAGAAGAGGGCACTATCTGTTAAATCTTATAATAATCACACTATAGATTTCCAATTGCCAGAAGATCACATGAAATATTTTCTTGACTGAAAAAAACTGACACATTTAAAAAAAATCTTAAAGTCATATAATAATCAAAAAAGTGTCACAAAACATGGTAAAATGGATGATGCTACTTTTTGATAATGTTAAAAAAAAAAAAAGTGCTTAGATTCTATTTTCCTTAGGTATAATTTAGCAGTTTTCGCATACAGAAAATATTTATTAGTAATTTACTTTGCATTACATTTGTTTTTTTTAGATGTTATTAAACATGTTATTTCTGTACATTAGTGCTACAGAAGTGTGGAGAATTTCCTTCATTATGATATTCCACAGCTAATTTCAAACAAGTTACTTTCAAGAGAATACCGAACAAAGCCAATTGCACTCCTTCATCAGCATTATACATGTTAATATCATTTGGCATTATACATTACCGAACTTAGAGACATCCAAAATCTTGAGATGTGGCCATATCTTCTTGACATCTGTGCTGAATACCCTGAGTTTTATTGAAAAAAAGCAACCTTCTGTAAGTCAACTGTGAACACTGTGCTTTTGAATGAATGTTGATTTTATTTTTTTCTGGCACATTTCTTAAAAGCAGAACTTTTGGGCATAAAATCCAGTGCTTCATGTGTAAATGAAATTAATCAGAATCAGCAACTTCAGGAGATGTTGGATTTCAAGAAGTCTCTAAATATTATTTTTTTTAAATATTAATATATTGCAATTTTACATTACTGTTAAATGTGTTAATGCGGATGCTATTATAACTTTTTAAAACAAATAATTTAAAATACATACAGTATATCATGCCACAGCTTAATGGAAGGATTTTATAAACAAAAATATAAGGTTGCACTCAAGGAGAAATACAAGTGTTTAGCAGAAAAGTAAATCAAAAACAGAGAAGACATTTTTGAAAAGGAATGATGCTAAAAAAAACAGACGTAGTAAAGATATTATCTTTAAGAAGGTTGTGTTGATGTGTGCAAAACTCTAAACAATCTCAAAATACACAGGTAGGACTGTACCCAGTTCACAGAAACATTACAATCTAGTCCGGAAAAGTGTTACCAAGTCTCTAAAAATAGAGTCTGCAAAAATAAGGCCATTTTGAAAAAGAACCAGCAATAAACATAAGTACAATACAAGGCATGTTGGAGGTTTATGCTACACATTCTGCTTTATGTTTGTGTTATCCTTGTTACTGCATAAAACCTTAGTCACACATTGGGAAAAGTTATTTATGGATATAGTATTTTCACTTTTTCTGAACCCAAAGCTTTGTATTGCAAAATGACAACAACAGCATTTCTGTCTATAGCACATTTTAATACATGAAATTTGCTCAAAGTGCTTTGAATTAATAATGGCTTAACTAAGTTACAAAAGGAAGTAAAAGTTACTTATAACGGTATAGAATCACATCCCTGCTTAAGAACAAAATTTAAAGTCAGCTGGCCAGGAAAGACAGGAGAAAATAAACCTGTGGGGTTCCACAGCCAAAGACTGCCCAGCCTCCTCTGGGCATTCTACAAGATACTCTTATGGAACCCTCTTCATCTTCCCAACATCTCAGGTGGCTGCCCGAAATGGTTGAAAAATGTTTCAAGCTAAATTTCTAGACCTTCGCCATTTTTTTCTTTTAGGTTTATTGTGACTTAATTACATACCCAAAATTAAATGATCCATTCTGCTTATGTAATAAAGGAGCTACAAATGGCTTAAAAGTAGCGAGTATAACACTCTACATTTTTAAAACTTTCTTTATATGAATAAAAACTGTTGTTTTACATCAATATCATCTAAATAAAGCACAAACTCTCCAAAAGAATTGATTTTACAGAACATAACCAATAAATTTTACGATACACAACCTTAGGATCAATTTTCTTTTACACCCTAATTACCAATCATCATTGTACCAAGTTTAGGTTTCATATCTCATAGCATTGTAAAGATACATTGTTTGGCACAAGGAGTGCCCCTTTTTGGAAACAATTAGTCTCCTATTTCAGAAACATTTAGTCTTCTGCACCTAACTAATATCTCAAAACAAGTACTGCAGTTGCAGTTATATATTTTTCTTTTTTTGGAAAAAAGAAATACACACAAAATATATAAAACTCAAAAGCAACACGTAGACAATTTGTAACCATGTACAATTAACACATCTTCCCATGGCATTTGTTGCTGTTGCCTCTAAAGGTTTAGTTTCTTTTAACTTTTCTTTGCTTTTTTTCTTGCATTTCACATCTGGAATAATCTAAGTACGTACATACATTTTCATACCTGCTTCTCCCAGTTTTGGGTCATAGGATGGAGGGAATGCCTTTCCTGGCAGCACAGCAGGAAACAGCCCAGGACAGGGCCTCAGAGCTAGTCAAGCACACATACACCTAAACCATTTACATAGGTGCCAATATAGACTGACCAATAAACCTACACTTGGCTTGCACTTCAAAAACTGGCATACTCAAACATTTGATCAATTGAGGAAAGATGAGGGTCCCCACACAAAACTGTGTGTGACACCTGCTCTGTGCAATACAAGTACATTTGATCGAATAGCAGTTTCCCCATGAAAATCTGCGAGATGCTATTCAGTGACATTGGATCTAATTGGCAGTAGTGGTGGATGGTCTCCATATGAAATCTGTGAGAGGAGTGCTACCGTACAAGTACACTTGATTGAAGCACGGCCCACCATGAAAGTTTGTGTGGAGTGATTAAGTGACATTCAATTAGGTTTGTGGGTTTTGAGTTCCCCATTGAAACTGTGAGCAGATTGAAACTGGAAGAGCACTGCTCAGAAAACTAACACAGGAAGAACATGCAGCAGATAGCCAGCAGTAATGGTAATTAAACACACGATAATTGAACTGTAAAACTGTACACAGCAACGCTTCAAATTCATAATGTGAGTAGTACTTACAAATCAGGCACAGCATCAAGTACTAACTCAAGTCTTATTGCAGGAGAACTAAACAAGCCCCAAACTCTCTGACAGAAGCTTGCACTTAATGGTGTGTAAAGATGAGTTGTCACACATGCAATATATTTCCCGCCTTTTACATACAGCTGTGACATGTAACATGAATGACAAAATCATAGACAACTATACATCACTGGAATGTATAGTTGGTGAACTCGTTGGCAGGATCTCTGATAAAAGCAGGTTCACTCAACTGTGATGCGCTACTCACCTTGGCATGTATGTGTGCAAATCTTATATTCCACTAATAAAAAACAGCAGACAATAACTAAGTCTGCAGATGATAATAAATTAGATGGAACAGAGGATAATGTAGATTTAGCTGAATCATTACAGAGGGACCTGGGCAGAATACAGGTGTATTCGAATGTAAATAACATGTAAAGTATATGTAGGAAGTAAAAATGTTAGGTTTGAATATAGGAGGTGTGAACGCTGGCCCCGGCACAGACAGACGGACAACATTTTTTCACCACACACCATTTATTTATATACACTATGTACAAAGTTTTCTCACGTGCACCCCCAGTGCCTTCTTGCACTGATCTCCCCAAGTCCAGGCCACACAGTCCTTTTGCCTTCCTGGCCGCCTCCCGTCCTCTCTCTCCAGTTCAGTCTACTTCCTCCCGACTTCCACCACCGACTGGAGGGAGGCGGCCCCTTAAATAACGCTCCCGGATGAGCCCCAGGTGTTCCCGGCATTCCCTCCTTAGCCACGCCCCAGCGTGGCGGAAGTGTCGGCTGTCTTCCTGGCAGCTCTCCGGGCCACATAAAGTCTTCCCCCCGGCACTTCCTGGTGTGGCGGAAGTGCCGGCGTCCCGGAATAATTAGGCACTGGGCGCCGCCTGGCGGTGGCCACGGGTCCCTACAGGGCTGGGCTTCCAAGCCCTGTACCCGAGGCCCCTGCATAACCAGGACGGACGCCCCCACTCGGTCTGGAGGAGGCACTCGCCCTCCTCTGGTCCTCCAGGGCATCCCGGCCGGGCTCCAGCCCCAGCCGAGGACCGTACGGGATAAACCGGCATTGGGGCGCCGCCTGGCGGTGGCCACGGGCCCCAACAGGGCTGGGCTTCCAAGCCCTCCACCCGTGGCCCCCAACAGAACCAGGACGGACGCCCCCTCGCGGTCTGGAGGAGGCACAAGCCCTCCTCTCGTCCTCCTGGGTGTCCCGGCCGGAAATTGAAAATACACCTTTGGACAAAATCTAGGAGTCATAATAAACATTTTAATTTCTACATCCTAGCACTATACAGAAGTCATTAAGAAGGACAATGGGATGTCAGATTACATAGCATGATGTGTGGAGTACAAATTAAGGGGGTTATGATTAAGTTATAGGATGCACTTGTGAAGCTTCATATGGTTTACAGTGTACAGTTTTGTTTCTCCACATTATAAAAAATGATAGTAGCACTTGAGAAAGTACAAAGAAGATAAACTAGAATGACGCCAGAACTGCAAAGTATGAGCTAATGAAATCCAGGAGAGATTATGCTGTGATACGATTAAATTGTTTAAAAAATAGTAGAGTAATTAGTATAGTAAATTCTCGCTTTTATTTCAAAATAAATTCAACAAAATTGAATGATAGAATGTTTTTCTTCACACAGAGAACTATGGACACTTAGGAAAAATTAATAAGTAGTTTGGTATACAGTAGGACTATAGGGAAAAATCAACTTGATGTCATAATGGACAAATTCGATGAATAGCATTCATGTGCTTGTTGATTTAGATAGTTTGTTCTCCTCTAAAGTTTCCTAATGTTCTAAAAGATCAAATGAATAGGTCACATTATTGTCCCTACAAAACAAAAACACAATATTTACAAACACTTAAAATCTAAGTGCATAGAAAGAAACTAAGACAATGCATGATTAATAAATGAACAGGTCCATCTGTTACTTCACATAAGAATAAAACAGTACTGTAAAGGTGCTTTATGTAAAAGAAGTAACAAACATGAAATAAATAAGTGTGATCTTGCAAGATTATCGTTTCTTTTTTTTTTTTTTTTTGAATTTTTCATCATTTGAGTAAAAGCTGTTAAGCACAGGTTATACAACATATGTCCAGCATAACTGCTTTGAATATTGGAACCTGAGAATTTTTTCTTGAACTGTTTGGCTACAAGCACCCTGGCTTGTGAAACCTTGGTACTGTCACTTTCCTCCATATACCTTATGCCTACTGTATAACACGTGCATGTAAAAACAATCTTTATACGTATGATCTTAAAGAACTTATAGGATGAATTTCAGTTCATTAAAACTAAAATCCTTCAATCAGACCTTCATCTCAAACTAAAAAAATATATTTAGTTAATTAACTAGTCAAAAAGAATTAATGCAACTACCAAGAGATACTGTTTCTACTCCACATATTTGAAAAGGCATAGTGATTTATCACAACCAGGGCTCAGAATACTTCTGTGAGTTAGCCAGCACTGTACATAATAAAAAATGTTATCGATTAGAGTAAAATTTGCCCACAGTGTATAAAATGTTTTTTTAAAAGAAAATAACTAAAAAGAGATAAGTAAGCTGGAGACACCAGAGATGTAACAAAGGGAGAAGTCTGAGATTGCTGTATGAATCCAAGAAGTTAGTAAGAGTGGATAGTTGTCCAATTAGGGTTGTCAAAGTACTGAAATATCAATCAGTATTGATTTTAGCATTTTAAAATTACTTAAATATTTATTTTTCATGGTATAGATTCTGCAATCAGCATTATGAATGCACTTCTGGGTCGCCATGGCTAGAGTTGCAGATCCATTTCCCCACACTCAGATGTTAATATGGCAACTGCACCAGTTTCTGAGCCCGTTGGTGTACTTAGTGTGCAGAAAGTACTATGAGACATCAAAAAGGCTGAGGGGTAGGGTTAATGGTCACCCTCAGTGTCTGGGGTGCATGCCCCTTAACTTACCAAAACAGCTCCGTACGGATGACAGTGCCCTAGGGTTTTGCAACTCTACTTAACGGACTGACTTACAAGTCAATACAAAAATTATTTGAGTGGTATCTCACTTCTAAATTATGAAAATAATATTAATAATAATACACTTGAAAACTGTTACAATTCAAGTAGGGATATTGTAGACAGTAAAACATTTAATGCATCAGGACAGGGGTCTGCATTAATTATTTACCTCTAGGGCACTTATTCTATGCTTTAAATTCAAACATCTGTAGCACTGGAATTCTTCGAATATTATGAGTGACTTTATGATTATATTTCATCACATTTACTATATAAGATAAGGTGTTATAATCTTTCAATGCTTAACTGTGTAAACAGTGGCACTACTCCTCTGTGTGCTCATATACTTCCAGCTGTGCTTCAGAGTGTGTATTTACTACACCAAGGCTCAATTACAGCTCAACAAAAGCAGGCATCACAGAAGAGCATTTTCTGAACAAATGACCAAATTAAAATTCTTTTTACTTGAATGTTTATTTAATGTTCATTTTAAAAATTGATGTGTATTCTTTACAAATTAATGCAGTATTAAATCAACTAACATATAATAGTTCATTAATGTAAAAAAAGTTAATAGTATTTAACGTTCCTTACTTTTTATTGTTTACAGACCTTTGCTTATACCTTTTACAAAAAATTGCACTACTTAAAGCATTTGCATTTAATGACCAATTTTTTTTTCATCAATGTAAAGGTTTTAATACAAACAGAACTGCAATGTATTAAAGTTTTTTATTGAGATACATTATATACTGTGTTGGGGTAGTGTTGGATTGGTGCTAAAATTTTTTGAAAGCAACCAACGACAACCCCCCACCACCAATTCACCAACTCTAAAAAAAGGATTTATCTGGGTTTGTGGGCAGTCTGGCTGTATGCTTAGAAATGACAGCACAAGATGCAAGAAAGACAACATTTACTTTTCTTTCTCCCAGGCTGCAAGCAAGCAAGCACACCTCCCTGCTCTAACGCACAATCTCAAGCCTCCCTTATGTGCCGCATTCCGTAAAATGATGAGGAACCTCCGCTTTTTTTTTTTTTTAATAATTTTATTGATTGTATTGAAATCACACAACATTCCATACAAATAGATCAATTTTACAAGAATAGGTTCGAAAACAAATCAACCCCCACCCCTGAGAAAGAGAGCATGGATTGGTCTCGTCCGATGCGAGAGATGGACGTCTGAAGTGGAGCTCCGCTAGCAGTGGTGCTATTTTTCATATTATTTGCTTATTATTCTGAGATATCCTGTATTTATTCAACCCGAGAGGGACCGCTACAGTATATGTAAACACATATAAACATGGCCAACAAGAAGGGGGGTTCGAAAGAATCGAAGACTAAAGCTACATCCAAGCTGCGATCAGCAAGCCCTAGTTCGAGATACGGCCTCTCAGAGACAGACCTGGATCAGATGGGCGAAAGTACAGACTCCTCGGGACCACGGTCCGCTACATCGTCGCCGGCTGAGAGCGAAAAGGGGAGCGAAGGTGCGATCGTGAGTGCAGATGTGGATAGCTCGCCGATTGGAGAGGATTACCTGAAACTGGAAAAGGCCGGGAGGTCCGCGGCTTCAGTTACGCAATTACGCGGGACTGGAGCAGCGGGACACCGGCTTCAGCAGAGTCTGCTGCTTCATCTACGGTACAAGAAGGCACATTTGAGCTATCTGAACTGAAAGTGTTGCTCGCTGAGCTCACGCAAGATATAAAGAAAAGCGAGAAGGCTAATGAGAAAGCAACGGCAAAGGCACTTGAGAGACTGAAACAGGAATTAAAACAGGAGATGAAACAGGCCAATGAATGTCTGCGACAGGAAATCCAACAGGCAAATGAAAGGCTGCGACAGGAATTCCAACAGGCAAATGAAAGGCTGCGTCAAGAGGTACAACTTGAACTTCGACAGGTGCTGGGTAAAATTGAAGAGCGCATTGAGAAAAACTCGCTAAACTGAGCACGCTTGCTGATCGATTGGAGCATCTTAGTGAGACATTCACGAATCGGATCGAAATAGCCGAACATCTAGCTGCCAGTGCCGAGGAAAGAGCAGTAAATGTCAGTTCGGAATGTAAAAAACTCGGAGAAAAACTTGGAGACAGACTGGCTGCTTTAGAAGATGGGAATAGAAGGTATAATGTCAGAATTGAAGGCCTGCCGGAGAATCGAGAAAGTTTAAACCCGTGAAATTCGCAACTGAACTTTTTTCTAAAATAATCGGGGGCGACTTTAAAGCAGAATCTGAGATAGCAGCGGCTTACCGCGTACGCGGATCAAACACCGTCAGACCCGACCAAGATCTTTTATAGTTCGTTTTGAACGATTATCATTTAAGTTAGAGGTGATGGAACTCCTCAGGAAAAAAGGAAGATATTATATATGAAGATTGCCACATTCGCGTCTTCCCTGACTTCTCTCCAGCAACAGCTATCAAACGCGCGCCTTCTATAATATTAAACAGCGCTACGGCAAGCCAATGTCAAATACGGCCTCCTGTATCCGCAAAACTGAAAGTGGAATGGCAGGGTCATTTCTATGTTTTCGCTAGCAAGGAGGAGGCAGAAAATGAGTTAAGAAAGCTGATCCGGACTATTCTGATACATAATTGTGAGTCATGGCGGTAAATGATAAAGCTAGGATTAATAATCTACTGTCTGATCTATTTGTTTTAAAATACGGGTTTTTATCAGCATATATTCTCATATTCTTATATTATTATTACTTACTTATTACTTATCATTACTTAGTATTACTAGGGCTAAATGTTTATGTTTTATTGTGCTTAATTACGTTTTCCTCCTCTTTTTCTTTTCTAATTATTTCATGTGTACCCTAAATGAGACTGTTCAATATCATACCCTTGGTTTGCTGTTATTGCTATTACTGCATTAAGACTTGTTATGCTTGTTTTGGACACATCTTTAACACCATCACCTGGGTTTATTATCTGGGGATATCATCTTAATGCACTAAAATTGATGAAGATTATATATATATATATATATATTATATATATATATATATATATATATGTATATATATATATATATATATATATATATATATATATATATATATATATATATATATATATATATATATATATATATATATATATATATATATATATATATATATATATATATATATATATATATATATATTAAGTGCAAAATTCTTTTTTTTTTTTCTTTTTCCTCTTTTAAAGACTATATTGGTAACAGATATCTCTATCTTTTAACCTTAAAGCGCCACTGCATGGGGGCTTGATGTGCTTTGGACGTGCTCTGTCTCTGGGTATGTCAGAGGACTGGGACTGCATGAAGTGGGTTTTAGCCTCACCTGGGGAGGCAAAAAGGGAGGGTGGGGGTTAAGGGGAAGAGAAAGAGAGCAGGCTTGATCTATATCTAATCTATCATCTCAATCTTTATAATTATAACTATCAACGTAATAATAAGCTGCATGGCAACAACTCTTGGGGGAATAGGAAATTAAGACCTAAACTATTTCACTTCCAGTTAAGACTATAATATGACACCAAAAACTCAGAATCAGTGTCTCCATGATGGGACAGTTAACTTCGTAAGCTGGAATGTTAAAGGCCTGAATCACGAATTAAAGAGAAAGAAAGTACTTTCTCACCTAACAGGTCTAAATGCTAAAATAGTATTTTTACAGGAAACCCACTTACTAAGTAAGGATCAGTTCCGCTGCAAAAGACTGGACTGGCCAAATGTTCCATTCTAGTTTTACAAAGAAAACTAGAGGGGTGGGAATTCTCATACATAGAACAGTACCATTTGTAGCATCAGATGTAGTATTGGATCCTGAAGGGAGATATGTGATGGTCATGGGAGACTTATCTAACTGTAAAATGATTTTGATAAATGTTTATGCACCTAATGTTGATGATAAGGAATTTATACAAAATTTATTTGCATCCATTCCCAATCTGAACACTCATAAACTTATAATGGCTGGGGACTTTAATTGTGTTCTAAATCCACTTTTAGATAAGACTTCCTCCACAGGGGAACGCAACTAACACCGCAAAGATAATTACAAAGTTTATAACTGATCACAACTTATCAGATCCCTGGAGGTTTTAAACCCAAATTCAAGAACATATTCTTTCTACTCACCAGTACATCATTGCTACTCAAGGATTGATTACTTCTTTATAGATAATAACTTCTTGCCTAAGATTAAATCTTGTAAATACGATGCTATTGTTATTTCAGACCATGCTCCGATGATCTTGGAGCTGAAATTACTAAGCCCCATACACTCACCCGCAGATGGCGCCTCAATCCGCTTCTATTAGCTGACGAGAATTGTACTGAATTTATATCCAAACAAATTGAATTCTTTCTAGAGACAAATACATCCCCTGAGATCTCTGCAGGAATACTCTGGGAAACTCTTAAGGCCTTCTTAAGAGGACAGATTATCTCATATCTTTCCCACAGAAATAAATCCGCGAAGAAAGTAGCAGAGATAAAAAGCGAAATTACTAAAATAGATGAAGAACATGCCAGACTACCAAGCGAGACTCTACATAAGAGGAGGCAGGCTCTACATTCAGAATTAAACCTCTTGACAACTAAAGAAACCGAACAACTAATTTACAAATCCAGACATCATTATTATGAACATGGAGAGAAAGCTAATAAGCTTTTAGCGCAACAAATTCACAAGCAAGATGTGCAACGCAATCTCGTAATTACTAACACGAATGGAGATAAAATCATCGAACACAAAAATATAATGTACACTTTTAGAGACTACTATAAATCCCTATATACTACTGAGTTTAAAGAAGACAATATACAATCTAATGCATTTCTGGATAAATTACAGATACCACAAATTGACGCTATTAGTGTGGAGGAGCTCGATAAACCTCTGTCATTATCAGAATTACTGGATGCTATAAAGTCACTCCAAGGTGGAAAAGCAGCAGGCCCTGACGGCTACCCTGCAGAGTTTTACAAGAAATTCTCCGCTCAGCTAGCTCCCTCCTATTAGCAACATTTACAGAAGCCAGAGATAACCAATCTCTTCCACAAACCTTTCGCCAAGCACTAATCACTGTCTTTCCAAAACAAAATAAGGACTTATTACAATGTGCATCATACAGACCAATTTCACTTCTGAATAACGACGTTAAAATACTCTCTAAAATCATAGCTAGAAGGATGGAGAAAGTGCTCCCTCAGTAATATCACAAGACCAAACTGGATTTATTAGGGGCCGACACTTATCTTCAAATCTTCGACGCCTGTTTAATGTAATATACTCACCAACTAAATCAAACACCCCAGAAATATTATTATCATTGGATGCAGAAAAAGCATTCGACATGATTGAATGGAAATACCTTTTACTATTTTGGAGAAGTTTGGGTTTGGCCCAACATTTGTGCATGGATTAAATTACTGTATACTAACCCAGAAGCTTCAGTTTGCATCAATAACATTTGCTCAGACTACTTTAAACTAGAACGTGGCACAAGACAAGGATGCCCTTTGTCACCACTGCTGTTTGCAATTGCCATTGAACCACTGGCAATACATTGTCGAAATACTGATCAGATAAAGGGGATTAGCAGAGAAGGACTGGAACAGAAAATCTCATTATATGCAGATGACATGGTACTGTATATATCGGACCCAGAAAATTCTGTGCCTGCAGTCTTAGCAGCACTCACAGAATTTCAAAAGCTCTCTGGTCTCAGAATTAATCTGAATAAAAGTGTACTCTTTCCGTGAATTCGCAAGCATATAATATTAGATTAGACACCCTTCCTTTTATCATTGCAGAACAGTTTAAATACCTCGGGTAAACATCACAAGTAAACATAAAGCTCTTTATCAACAAAATTTCGTCGTCTGTATGGAAAAAATTAAACAAGACTTGCATAGATGGTCAACCCTTCATCTCACACTAGCTGGAAGAATTAACACTGTTAAGATGAATATTCTTCCTAAGCTCCTTTTTTTATTTCAAAACATACCAATATACATTAATAAATCGTTCTTTAAGCAATTAGATTCAACAATAACCTCATTTATTTGGAATTCTAAACATCCACGCATCAAAAGAGCGACCCTACAAAGACAAAAGGCAGAAGGTGGCATGGCTCTACCTAACTTCCAGTTTTATTACTGGGCGCAAATATACAGTCGATAAGAACCTGGACACAAATAGAAGAACATACACAGGCATGGACCGCAATAGAAGTAAAATCCTGCAGTACTTCTTTGTATTCCTTGCTTTGTGCTCCAATAAACACACGTTATCGGCAATACACTAATAACCCAATTGTGCTCCACTCACTTAGAATCTGGAACCAATGTAGAAAGCATTTTAAGACGGAGAAGCTTCTTTCTGTGGCACCCTGCAAAAGAACCACCTCTTTCAACCCTCACAAACATATGCAGTTTTAATATCTGGAAAAATTTGGAATTAACTTGCTTAGAGATCTTTATATAGACAACGTCTTTGCATCCTATGAACAATTACATTCCAAATTTAACATTCCAGCTACAAATTTCTTTCACTATCTTCAAATCAGGAACTTTGTTAAACAGAACCTTCCAGATTTTCCTCATCTTGCACCCTCATCCACGCTGGAAAAATTATTGCTCAATTTCAAGGAGTTAGACTCCATCTCTACAATATATAAAATCCTTTTACAATCCCTTCCTTTCAAAGATCCAAGAGGACACTGGGAAAATGACCTCTCAATTAATATATAAGAAAAGGAGTGGAAAGTAGCAATGCAGAGAATTCACTCAAGCTCCATATGCAAAGCATACAATTATACAACTCAAAATTATATATCGAGCACATCTGTCTCGACTAAAACTCTCAAAATGTTTCCAGGGCATGATCCAACCTGCGAACGTTGCAACCAAGCCCCAGCCTCACTAGGTCACATGTTCTGGGCCTGCTCCAAATTAACATTATTCTGGACAAAAATTTTTAATTACCTCTCAGACAGTCTTGGACTCACAATCCCTCCTAACCCATTAACAGCTGTGTTTGGGGTTCTTCCAGAGGGTCTTAAAGTGGAGAAAGACAAACAAATTGTGATTGCATTCACTACACTGTTGGCACGCAGACTTATTCTGATAAACTGGAAGAACCCAAACTCTCCTCTTTAAGTCAGTGGGAAACTGATGTGTTATATTATTTAAAATTGGAAAAATCAAATACTCAGTTAGAGGATCTGTGCAGACTTTTTCAAAACATGGCAGGATCTAATCAGTAATATTTTGAAATGATTTTATAAAGCACAGAGAATTTGTTGATTTAGGTATTTTTAAAAGCCTTAAATTTTACACCGTTTGGCTTGCTCTCTCTCTCAAGGGTGGGGATCGATCTGTTCTTAGCATAATTCTTTTTTTTTGTAAAACTTGATTGCTATGTATTGATTGTAATAAAATTAATAAAAAAAAAAAAAAAAAAAATTTCTGCACAGATCCTCTAAGTCAGAATTAGATTTTTTCCAATTTCAAATAATATATAACATCGGTTACCCACTGACTTAAAAGGGGAGAGTTACGATTCTTCCAGTTTAACAAGATAAGTCTGCATGCCAATAGTGTAGTAAAGGTAATCACAGTTTGTTTGTCCTTCTCCACTTTAAGTCCATCTGGGAGTACACCAAACACGACTGCTAATGGGTTAGGAGGGATTGTGACACCAAGGCTGTCTGAAAGGCATTTAAAAATTTTGGTCCAGAATGATGTTAATTTGGTGCAGGCCCCAAACATGTGACCCAGTGAAGCTGGAACTTGATTGCAACGTTTGCAGGTTGGCTTTCGCCCTGGAAACATTTTAGACAATTTTAAACGAGACAAATGTGCTCAATATATAATTTTGAGTTGAATAACTGAATGCTTTGTGCATATGGAGCTCGAGTGAATTCTCTGCATTGCTGCCTTCCATTCCTTTTCTGAGATGTTGAGTGAGAGATCCTTTTCCCACTGTCCTCTTGGATCTTTGAAAGGGAGGGACTGTAAAATGGTTTTACATATTGCAGAAATGCTGTCTAAGTCCTTGAAACTGAGCAATATTTTTTCCAGTATAGAGGGAGGTGGGAGGTGAGGAAAAGTGGGCAGGTTCTGTTTAACAAAGTTTCTAATTTGAAAATAGTGAAAGAAATGTGTTGCTGGAAAGTTAAATTTAGAATGTAATTGTTAATAGGATGCAAAGACATTGTCTATGTACAGATATCTAAGTGATTTAATCCCAAATATCTTCCAGACAGTATACTGAAAGAGTAAAGTGGCAGTGCTATATATTCTGCACCACTATGCAGATGCTTTACATGAAATGTGCTATATCAGGGTTTGAAATTTGTTGTGGTAGTAATTCTAAATTTTAATGCATGAATTTACTTCTTGAAAGAAAAATCAATATCATTTTTTAAATCACTATAATAGTTATTAATAACAGCTATTTTCATTGTTAAACCTACTTAATGCCTTTCATTTTTTCTATGATTTGTGTACTCAATAACTCTTCGTTGTTAACTTTTTTTATACAAAGAGCAGAGGTATTTCTATCTTCAATCTGAAAGTCAATTAATACCTAAAATAAACTTAGATTAGCTTGTACTTGCTTTCCTAGCATCTCAGTCCATTGTTTCCCAGAGCTATTCTGCAATTAACAGCATATTCTCACCCTGTCTCATAGAAAGGTGAATATAAACCACTGATTTTACTTCCATGTAAATAGGGTCAAAAATTCACTGTCAGGTTAAGTTCAGATTATAATTCTATGATGTTGAATGCACAGAGAAAAAATTGCTTCAGCATGGCATATGTGGTAACTTATGTGCAACAAATCTGATATATCCTTTTCAAACAAGTTACATACATGCTGGATGAAGAACGAGATCAGAAAGCACAAACACACACACAGCTTGATCGGCAGAGATTTTTCCAATGTGTTAAGCTTATAAATTAAATATTAAGTTACTAACTTGATTCAATTGCCTGTCCATTATACTTTACATTTACTTGTGAACAAAATAAATATCATGCAAGTTAATATACTTGATTGCACATTACTGTACAATCTTATCCTCCACTGAGTGATTTCATGCAGTATGACTAATGTGAAATTTACATGAAAATACTGTATTCCAAACCATTTTTTTTAGTATTTCCCTTTCCTTACAGAGTATTTAGGTAACAAGTCTCAACAAGAAATATAATATTTTTCACCCTAACACTTTTTGTAATAATTTGTAAACAAAAAGTAGAATCAGGGAAGACAGGCCATCATCAGTTATAAAGTACCTGCTTCTTATCATATTACCTTTAAAACCAGTAGGTGCTGTAACCGTGCAGGAGCATGTGTGTTATAGCTATCAGCAAAAATTGCGATCACATTTTACAAAAAAGTAATGACACGCTTTAATTTTATTTAATTACTTGTAAAATTAATTACATATAATTTAAAAAAAACAGGCAAAAACTTGCAAAAAAAAGTTAACATAAGGACAAATTTCTCAAAAAAAAAAAAGATTTTATTTAGACATTATGAGTTAAATATATGTCACATACCATCTCTTTGTAGTTCTTAAATGCATTTTTGCTTAGAAATAGGAGCATACTGATGTGCCTGGGATTCAGTCACAAACATACCCTTTTGGCTATAAGGATTTCCACATTCTTCAGCAGACATGAAGTTTGTATGTGGTTAAGACTTGCCAGGATACACATACCCAAAAAATTGTTTGCTGTAAGCATTGGATGTGCTATAAGATATGAGAAATAAACTAGGAAAACTTCTCATAGCAAACTTTTCACTCCTAAACTAGCAAAATAAAAATTAAAGCTGCACACATATGGATACACATGCAAGGCTTTGTTTTGCTTAACCAGCCTCAAATTGGATCCTTTCGGGATAACACAAGCAACAAATTGACATATGAGATTATCACCATAATGATGGAATCCAAAAGATCAGAAAAATGTCACAAAATAACTGTGACTCTTTCCAATTTGTATATGGTAATAATGACCAAAGGATCAGTAACTAGCATGAGTATACTGGATACTATCAGGGACAAGTGTATGCTCTTGACAGCAACTGCAAGATTGCAGCAGTAACATCACAGTAGTATCAAGCAGGCAGAGAGAACAGGAATGTAGTCAGCAAAAGCACACAAAACAGATTAACCAGTTGTGAAACTTTACACACAGTTGCATATAGCGGATGGATGACTTTTCATATGTAAGCACTTGTGTCACAGTGTGTCAAACACATTTTTGTGCATTACCATGTACACGAACATGCACTCAAATCTTGAGTTTTGAGTGAAGGGTTGTTGTGATAAGGCAATAAACATTTTTAAAGAACATTTTTCAATTGTTTTAGTTTGTACATCTGATAATCATGCATTACTTAGTAATTAAATTTAGCCACACTATATATTGTAATGTGACGGTGTTTCCCAATTCTTTCAGATTTGTAAGGAATGCTTTCTTTGTTGTCAGACAATGTATCAGTATTAAGACATTTTAAAAACATGTTACAGAAATTTTGGTTTTCAACCTGCACATTCATGTTTCCCCAGGAGTTGCATGTTGGGTTTAGAATTTCAGCTTTAGTCAAAATATAACCCTTGACTTTGCCTTTCTTTTAGCTTGAGTTCAGACACTTTGTTTATAGTCTACCATTCTCCACTATATCAATTAAAAGTCAACAATGTTATTTTAGCAGATTGGCATGAACAAGGCAACTCCCAAACTTTCTAAACAGGACCACACCATGATGTTATTGTGCTTACTGAAGTGTGAGACATGGGTTCAATGACAGACAAACACCCACCGTTTTTCAACAGCAAAGTTCATATTAATTGAATTGGCCCTTGAATTCTGCTCTTAAGAAGAATCATGACTATCAGTAAATAGTTTGAAAGTAGTCTTAGAAACAGAAGTTGCTTTTTAACAGTGGAAGTCATGCAGAAAAACACTCTCCAGGTGCCAGGCTGAATGTAGCTACACTCTTTGATTCCTGTTTTTTAAAAATCGGGCAGCTGCTGTTCCTGCATGAGTGGCACCTTGATAACATCAAATTTGTAATGTGAGAACGCTTTCCAAAAAGAAGTGCTAATGTATTTTATTCCACTAAAAGAGGATGTTTTTAAAAGATTTTAGTCATTACCTATCACTTCCCAGTATGCTTTGCTTATCCCTTTTTTGTTACTATACTCAGCAGATGTATACATGTTAATATGCATTCTGAAATGTAGTAGCCATATAAAGTCAAAGTGGTTGAACCAGTAACTCTATGTGGGAAATATCCAAGTATAGAATGCCTGAAAACTCTCTCTGCAAACTGTGTACCTATTTTAAAAAAGAAAATGAATGTAGCATTTTATTTTTTTTTTGTACAGGAACCTATGAATGTATGGAATGAACATTCAAAAATCAGCACAAATCTTTCCAAGTGATTAGCAATTTGTCTAAAAGAGCCAATCAGCAGGTAACACCAATCACTTATAATTTCACATGCTCACAGTGCAATAGATATCCTCCAGTCTTCAGGCACAAAATCAAGCCACTTGCCTTGTAGTTGCTGAATGAAGAATATTCAAATTATACAGAGCAGGCGTTAGAATAGTGTGCCCTTAGACGTGTACATGATAAGAACAAAGACTTAAATACAATTAGCAGCCTGTACTTCTCTCAGATTGTGGGATTGGCTGCATGCCTACTTATACAATCAACACAGATAGAGATGTCTAGAATTTAAAAACAGCAAGGGAATCTGAAAGATTGGCAGCTAGTAAAAAAAAAAAATCATATGTACTGGAAACGAATAACCATATGAAGTGTTCTCTTGAATGAGAAAATATAATGGCTACTTAGTAAAACTTCTTGTAAGCCATTCTTCTACTTCTACATTACAATGAAATCCGGTCTCTTTGTTTTTTAATACTAAAAGCTAAATATATCTATGCTCAGAAATTAAGACCTTTTAGCTACATTCCAGAATATCAAGCCAAAATGTTTGCCAGATATACAAGCAAGAATACATGTAAAATATATACCAATTTTCTTTAAGTTGTATTATAAGCAGAAGTATAAAACAATGGCTAAATATTTTGTTCTTAAACTAAATATATTGAGTAAGCAAGCCTAAAAACTAATTAAGGTACATATGTACTGTATGCTTAGAACCTGAGGAAAGTGACTGCCTGTATAAATTTAAGGAGAAACAATATAGTTTTTCAGAAATTACGTAAAGTTGATTTGCCAAAGCAGTTTATCAAAATCTGTTTTTCTTTTTACTTGACAGAACATGCATAACATATGGAAGCTTGAACTAGAACAATCATCCAAAGTCATAAAGCTAAATCTCTTACATTCCAGTTAACCCTGTCTGAACCAGTTATCTATGGCTTGTTTAAAGACACTGTAGCCATGTTCTTGCTGGGTATAAAGTACAGATGCATCACTGAGTGCACGTCACTTGCTGTCTCCAAATATCACCCACTTCTCTTTTAAAAAGAATACACATTGGCTCTCAGATGTGGAAAAAATGGGCGTTATTGATTATTATACAGTGGATGGCTGGTAAGAGCATATGATTTTTATGTTTCATGTCTAAATTCTTTTCCATCTGGAATTCTTTATAGAATAGCTTGCCTGAAAATCCTGCATTTAAGGTGAATTTCACTGCTTTTGACAAATTGGTTTTAATATTAAAACTTAGCAGGGTCAAAGTCTCAAAAAAGATTTTATACAGTATGTTGCCTATGCAGAAATACAAACTTCATTTATTTTAACCTACCTCTCCCATTCCCACAGAAACAATCTGAATATGAAATCCATTTTACAGCCTTTTAAAAAAAAAACACTCTGCTCCTTTCAGTGGCTGTAGCAGTATTTTTAAGACCAGCACGAGCACATTGTTTCTCAGATTATATCAAGAGGTCAAGATTATGTCAAATTTCCATTTTTAAAATTATTCACATATGATTTACGATGTGAAAGTTTTATCCAGAAGAAGTCTGTCAGGTTGCAATGTTTTGAACGGCTTCTTAATGACGGTCTTGAAAATCAAATAAAAATACAGTATTTTATTTTGGCTGTCAAAAGTTTCGCTATATCATTTTTTTTTTAGTTAGTCATCATCTTTTGAAAACATAATATAGAAAAGTCACAGCAAGAACTGCTGTACAAGGTTTTTAATCTTTTAAGTCTCACTGAAAAGTGCACATAATAGGGAAAACATGAAATAAAAGAATCCAAGCAAAACATTTAAAAACAGCTTAGGGTATCAGTACAATCCCTTGTGTGGAAAATAAAATATGCACATTTTCACTCTTTAAGAAGGAACACATTTTAGATAAATTGATCTGGAAAAATATGGACAGGTAGATACAATAAATATGACACAGCAGAATAGAACAAACCAAACTTGATTTCAAATTGCACCTTTCAATAGTAAGTACTGGTCCAAGGCAACATTGTATTTCACAGTAAAGTTCCTTATATATTACACCTCACTCCAGAAAAGTGGATGGCCTGTTTTCTTAGACCAAAATCTTTGCCGCTTGACAGTGTACACATTGGTAATTTTAAGTCTGCTGTGTTCACATTTGCACACTCAACATCTCTGTCATGCAAATTTTAAGATGCAAAAGGTATTATATAAATTAAAAAAAAAAAACTTGACTTGAGAACATAATTTCACGTAGCAAATTAATATACTGTATATCACAATTAAGAACAAATAACTATGATTTGAAAAAGACCAATCTTTTCCTTTAATAAGTAATAAAATACACTTGCTGAAATGTAGAAGTCTCAGGGGACTTATTATTTAAATTTAATATAAACAGAAGTGATGAGTCTGTGTCAGCTATATACAATAAGATGCAGTCAACATAAAGGTATACTTTTTCTCAAAGTTTATCCTTTTGGTATTCATGTATGTCACTTGAAATAGCAACTGTTTTAATGCAATTGTGAAAAAACACTTTGGTTTAGTGATCATGTCTATTGAGTGCAGTTTCTTAAAGGATATAAAGTGTTAACTAGGTAACCCATTTAGATTCGGTACTGACAGTTGTGTAGTGCAACATACCCAGTGACTCAGTCGTAACATTCTATGACTCGCCACAACAGGGGTCATTTTGTTGCCCTAGGACAAGGGTGCGTTCTTCTGTGTGTGACAGCTTATAACAAATAAGTGCTCAGTCAAAATTCAAATGAATACAATGTGGCTTCATGGAAAGAAGCTTAAGAGACTCTGTACAATGTGTCATGTGCACTATAATAAAACTAAATGGAAAAAAGAAAAGGCAAGGCTATTTATGGTTGAGTTCATCATATCGGGAAAACATACAGGATAGAAGTTTGTAATGGATTGCGGTGGGATATGCCCTTGTCATTATTCGATCCATGCTAAATAGCATAATATGCTTAATTCAGCAGGAATGACACAACATAAAATAAATCTATACAAAACAACCAAGGATTTTCATAATATTGTCAGATAGAGTATATACCACTGTATTTGTCCTTCATATTTTGAGCATCTGTAAAAGCTGAAATAGAAATATTACAACAAACAACTACCTACCAAGATTAGGGGAGCCCTTTTGGTCTCAGCATTTATACCAAGGCTGAAGACTAATTGTTTTAGTATACCATACTCTTGTTATAGTTGCTGCAAAGGTTGTTTCATATTGATCTCTAGTACTGCTTTATAATTGTAGTAATTGCTTTTTGCTCTACCATTACTAAATCTTTCCCATTTTCTTTTTACTCCTTGGAGCCTGTATTGGTCTTGTTTTGCTTTGCTTTGCTGTGGATGTGTCATTACGAGATGGACCAGTTTTCTGACATCTTCTATGTAAATAAAACTGTTGTTTTTTGCCTACAGGAGGATTATTTTCAGAATAATGCTGACATAGAATATTTGGAAGTTGCATTTAAAACCACCCTGTGCATGTATGTATGTATGTGTGTGTGTATATATATGTATATTAGTGTTGTGTTTTATGTATGGACTACCTATGCCAGAGATATTTCCTAAGACAATGTGTCATGATTATAATGCCGTCCATTATTTGGATGCATCATTTACATTTATTTACTAGGCAGACACTTTTGTCACCAATTCTGTTCATAACTTTTATGGACAGAATTTCTAGGCGCAGCCAGGGTGTTGAGGGGGTCCGGTTTGGTGGACTCAGGATTGGGTCACTGCTTTTTGCAGATGATGTTGTCCTGTTTGCTTCATCAGGCCGTGATCTTCAACTCTCTTTGAATCGGTTTGCAGCCGAGTGTGAATCAGCACCTCCATGAGCTATGGGTAGTGACTGAAAGAACGAGATCGCGAATACAAGCAGCTGAAATGAGTTTCCTCCACAGGGTGTCTGGGCTTTCCCTTAAAGATAGGGTGAGAAGCTCAGTCGTCCGGGAGGGGCTCAGAGTAGAGCCACTGCTCCTCCACATCGAGAGGAGTGAGATGAGGTGGCTCAGACATCTGATCAGGATGCCTCCTGGACGCCTCCCTGGTGAGGTGTTCCGGGCACGTCCAACCGGGAGGAGGCCCCGGGGAACACCCAGGACACGCTGGAGGGACTATGTCTCCTGGCTGGCCTGGGAACACCTTGGGATTCTCCCGGAAGAGCTAGAAGAAGTGGCCGGGGAGAGGGAAGTCTGGGCCTTTCTGCTCAAGCTGTGACCTGTGACCCAACCTCGGATAAGTGGAAGAAGATGGATGAATGGATGGATGACACTTTTATCCAAAGTGACTTACAAAATAAGTACTATGTAACTAAATAAGTACTTTTCTGTATACTATATGTCATTTAACTTTATTTTCCACCAGGTGCTAATATTAATACACTGGAGCTGCTAACACTTTACTATGCTACATACAATTGCCCAAGAGTAAAACATTTGTGCAACAGATCAATTCTTGTTTTTCCTATTGACTGACATTGGCTTTTGTTGATGATCATTGTAAAACACAATTTTAGAGGAATTAATTCAAACAGGTAATTTGTAGAAATAATGGGAATTTTGGGTATCAATTTAGCCCAGTAGCACATCCTGTAAAAATGATCGCTGCAATTAGATGTAAATGCTTTGATCTGAAATCGTGTACTCTTACAAATTTTGAATGGGTTTAGATCAAACGCAATATATACTGAATCTTGGTTTGATATCTTCTGTCCATGCGAGACCCCCTTACTGAGCTGTGTAAGCATTTAAAGTGACCAAGGCATGCCAACACTGGCTTGTGTACTCAGAGCTTGACTCCTAAAAACTTACCTGAAACATCCATATATGGAGCATACTAATCAACGTCATGCATATGCAGTCATAGGGCCCTATGAAATCTATTTTATTCTTTCACAAATTCCATTTGGACGGCATGGTGGCACAGTTGTAGCATTGCCGCCTCGCATAACGAAGACCTAGGTTTGTTTCCCAGTTCATCCTTGCGTGGATTTTTCATGTTCTCTGTATGTTTGTGTGGGTTTCCTTCAGGTGCACTGTTTTCCTCCCACAGTTCAAAGACATGCAGGTTAGGTGGACTGGAGATGCTAAATTGGCGTGTGTGGTTTACAGTATATGCGTGTGTTCAACCTGCGATGGACTGGCACCCTGTCCAGGGTTTGTTTCTGCCTTGCACCCCAAGCTAGCTGGGATAGGCTCCAGCATACCCTGTGATCCAGTTCAGGACTAAATGGGTTCGAAAATGACTGATAAATTCTGAATAATTTTTTCAGATTTTTTTTACAAATTTTTATTCTTCCTTGCTTTGGATTATTGTAAGGACAATATCTGCCAGAAAGTACAGATTTTTGTTACCTGTAATTGTTAATTTATTTTCAATGATTGTTAAACTTTAGATGTTTACAGATTGAAAATTTACATCAGTAGCTTAAACATCTAAATTTATGTAGCTTCATATACAGTAAAATATATCTTAAAATAATTATAAAGTAAAAGCTAACTAATCCGGAAAATGCAAAATCTGGGAAAAGGTCTTGCTGTGTCTGAGGACCCTGCTTTGAAGAATGGCATGCACATGCTGGACAAAGGAGTTTGACAAAGACTGCTCTCAATTTCAGGCAATAAGCCTCCCTGTTTTCAGTGCGTAATGAAGAAAGTATGCATCTGATGATTTTGTTGTTCTCTCTATTGTTAAGCCAAGGAGAACACTCAATGATCTTACTTTCTCCTTGTTCTTGAGATGGGTTTTACATTTGACATGGTCATGGCAAGTATTTTTTATTGTCCAGTCTGTGGTACATTGGCAAAATTTGCAGAAAAATTTCTATCAGATTCATAAAAGTCACCAGGATATCTTTGGTGCCCTAAATTTTGCAGTTAAGCTTGTGTTTCTTAGTTTTGTGAACACAGTGCTTTAACATTTTCACCTGTCTCATGCAACTACCTAACTCACGTGCCTTTGCTAACGAGAAAACATAAATAAGCAAGCACACATACAGACAGAGGAGGCATGACATAATTTACGTAAAAAAAAAACCTCCAGCAACTGCAAAGCTACTTTTTTGCAAACATCCTACTTCCCAGCAGACCACCCAGGCAACATCATTGCACAAGGTCTGAAAGATATGCTGGCATCAGGGTTGATGCGAGAAGACAGCATGGTTTGCACGGCAACAGACAACGAGGCTAATGTTGTTAGTGCACTATGAATTTGCAACTGGAAGAGTTTTACTTGTTTTGGACATAGGATTCATATTGCCACTGGTGACTAATTTAGGTTCCTCTATGAAATGCAATTTAAGTGAAATTGATTTAATATGGTGTCCCGTAGGTGTCAGGCAAAAAAAAAGTTCAGATTTTTATTTCTGCAAGAAACATATGCCTATCAGGTGAATTATATTTTGCAAGCCGTCTTAGCTAGAAGTATTTGATTCCAAAGCACATTTTTTCTTTCATTATTTAAAACACTCACATAAATCCCCACAAAACTCCACACTGCCATTGAAAAAACAGATCAAGAGCTACTTGATGATACTTGAGGTGGTCAATGATGTAAATCCACTTGAGTAAACACAAGAAGTACATTTCCCCAAATTAGGGAAACTTGCAAAAAAGTGTCTGTGCATCCCTGCCATAAGCAGCCCTTCTGAAAGGGCTTTCAGCACCGGTGAAAATGCTGTTAAATGTAACTGTAGCTCTGAAGTCAGATGCTGTGGACAAACTGGTTTCTCTGTCACACAACCTGAAGTTTCCTCAGTAGAATTTTACAATTGTTTTATTTTTTTTCTGATATCTTTTTTACAACTTTGAAAATAACTTTAAGTTAGTAATTTGTTGAAAAAAGTGTTTGAGTGTGTCCTGTGGTGGGTTGGCACCCTGCCCAGGATTGGTTCCTGCCTTGTGCCCTGTGTTGGCTGGGATTGGCTCCAGCAGACCCCCGTGACCCTGTGTTCGGATTCAGCGGGTTAGAAAATGGATGGATGGATGTTATAGGTTTGGGTTTTTTTTTTTAATCTTTGTGCAATAATGGATTAATATCTTGTTTCCATTAAGGGTCGGTTTAAAATGTTCTCATTATAATCTTAGTCATGACACTACTAGTTAAACAATTACAACTCACATCTAATTAGTAAATAATTGCACTCTAAAATTCACCATTTTTTTCTGAACTCCATAATAAAATAAAAGTGGCAATAATCAAATCCTATGTGTGATTTTTTGTAATACCTGTAATAAGCACAATTGAGTACTGAAATTCTCTTCCACTGAACACAAAGCACTTTAACACATGACCAACATATCATTATCATGGGAATATTTTCATATGTAGTTTTTACCATGTATTATTGTTCCTTCCAAAGTAATTAAGCCACTTGTAGTAACTCATGAGTGCAGTACCAAATTCTACTACCAATACTGTAAAAGATGCTAATACAATTACATTTTCAGAATTTTGGTATTGACGTGGTACCAAAGTATTGGTTCTTGTGGTATTCTTAGTAAGTAGCCCACTTATTTTATTCAAATAGCAAACCAAAAAAAGCAGGGTTACCCAGTTGTTCTGAAATTATCCATTGGTATGGCAGCAGCAGGTGCTGTTTCAGCATTTTTTTTTCTCATTCATAAAAACACATTTAAATTTAAAAACAATGTTTCTTATTAGAGCTGTTTAATATTTTTAAACTGTATGAATCATTTTACTACCAATACTGTAGTATCTTATAGAATAAGTTACTTTTTTCTATTTAAACAGTGCATTTTTATTTAGACACACAGTGCAAATTTATATTTAAACACTTTTCATGGAAAACAGAAGATATAAAAAAAAGGCTATAAGTTATAACTCCTTAATAAAATAAATCACATGTGGAAGGTGAGGATGACTGTACAGAATTCTCAGACTTCAATTGAGAAAAACAAGCATTGGTTTGATTGTGTCTTAAGTACCCCTACAAATATCTTGCAAACAGCATCTTTATAAAGTTTTATCCTTTTCCATCATTATTGATTAAAACATAAATTGCAGAATACTTTGCAGTATGTACTGAACTATACAAATAAATTACCCATAAATCCTGGTGTATGACGTCATGATGTGGTTGTTACATGGAAAACATGGTGGTGTCTGCAACTGATTGCTGTTATTTTTTATTAAAAACAAACAACTCAGTCAATCAACAGATTATATTACAAAATGAGTTCAAACTCCAGATGTCATGCTTGGCTTAACAATAACATTCATCTTCACTATCAAATATTTTTATTAAATCATGGCAGTTAGTCCAAAAACACTAATTGTAACCAATGGCAGAAACTGTCTAGTCACTGCTCAGAAAAACTTTATCTAATGAAACTGAACTTGGAACACTAGGGTTGCATGTGCAAAACTTCTTTGGTCCAAATTCCTTCATTTAGGTAATGCTTGTGTCATCTATGCATTGCTTAGTGTTCCATTGTTTGATTTTATGTTCTGCATGATGCTTTAACTATTATGATTCGCTGTTACAATTTTGAGATTTTATGCAAAGAAGAAGCATTTCACTGCACTGAGCTGATCAACCTCCTAGTCACATTAATATAAAAATTGTCTTGCAACAAAAGTACATCTGCAGTTGTATAACCTGACCAACATTAATTGCAAATTGACAAGGCTAAGTGTGCAGAACTCTGCCAAAAAAACTGGAATCAAAAAGCTTTGTTCTCTAGGATCAATAAACTTACAAGAGTAAAATGCTCTCATAAACTTCTTATAACCACACTAACACTAACATTTTAACTGAACCTAAAGAAAATATTCTCTTGTACTCCTTGTTCTGTATAGTTTTCAGAACAATACTGGAAAAAAACTCACAGTCTATACTTCAGACCACTCCAGAAACCAATTATGTGTACAGTATTTTGCCATAGTGCATTTTAAAGAATCATGCCAAACTTAAAGAACATTTTTATACTTATATGGACAAAGGGCCTCTAAAAAACTGTTAGTATCTTAAGTCGCACTTATCCTCTAGAACTGAATATATTGAAGCCATTATTTTAAAACAACAGGCAAAGCATGCATAGTCATTTTTTTCTGCACTTGCTGAAATACAACAGCAATACATCATGATTTGCCAGGCATTTTTCCTAAGTAGTAATGGTAAAAGGCCTCAGTTAAGATTGAGAGTACTATCATAAAAATGATAAATTATGATAAACTATCACTTTTTTTCCCCAAGCCAAGATAGTCTGGGGTTAGACAGTTCTGATTAGATCCTCTTCAAAAATCATACCACTGCACAAGTGCAATCACTCTAGCATTCAAATTTGAAACTATCACAATAAAGTGAAAACTTTAAAATTGACATGTATAAGACATTATAACTAAAGGCAAAATAAATTATTCAACCACCATTCGTCAAGGAATGTAATTTTGTACATTTTCAGATGCTAAGTCAATAAAAACAATAATTTTTGGCAAGACCATTTCTCTAATAACACATTATAAAAGAGGGATGCTGTTTAGTATCTTCCAAGAACAAATTTAAGGCCTTATCTAATGAAACAATTCTGACTGCAGTACTTATTAGTCTTAGAAGCACTTACAGCCAGACAACGGAATGTATCTATCTTATCCTCTATAAGGAAATTATTTGTTTTACTCTGTAAAGCTTGATGTTACATTTGTCTTCCACATTGGAAAATTTTAAAGCCCGTTCTGGCATTCATTGTTTTATATATGACTGTTCATAATGCACTTTACAAAGCAAGGATGACAATAAAACATCAGAATGAAACATGAGTAAAATAAAATTAACAACCATGATACAAACATAAAAGCTACATTATTGAAAGACAGCAGGAAGAGCTTTGAAAAATAGGGACATCAAGCATACCTTAAAATCATAATTAAATCGACTAACATAAAGTTGTAAATCACAGCCCATTCATTGCCAGAGAATTACAGTTGTGCCAAAACTCTTCTAGAAAGGTGGCATATGCTAGGTATGAAATATGCTCGAATAAAAAACCCTAGCTCTCTCGTTTTTACTTTGCTGTACACAAGATACTTCTGACAAACTGAAAACACAAATTTCTAGGTTATATACTTAGTAGCACAGCTGACAGTAGAACAGAATGCATTTAACATCAATCGCTAACGCCAGTGTTGTTTTATAAACAAGGAGGCCTTAGCAATGTTTATGGGTTGATTTCAGTTGTGAAGTAAGGCTCTAGTAGAAGCATTCTTCTGGTTTTCATAGCGATCAATTAGTACAAGAATGATTCTTGAGCACTTCACCGAGAGGTGGTCTCAAGAACAGAACATTCCGAAAGACGTGAAAAAAGTGCTAGGACGTTTGTATCCGTCACTGCAACCTAAACTGAACACCTATTCTACTAAGATCAGCTGGAAGTTGGCAGGAATGGGAGTATTAAAACAGCCAAATAAAACGAACTGCACGTTGTTGCACCTATTTCTAAAAATGCAAACCACTGCAACGTATCCGCACGCACATTCATGGAGAAATACCTTGACCTCTCAAAACTAACTGTTATAGGACTTTGTCCTTGTAGCCGGTGCAGACTCTCAGAGAGGTCCGTAGCATTTAAACAGCCCATCATTTTACCTTGAGATACAAGACTTTGCAGATTGTTAACGAAGCACTTTGAATCACTTGAAGGCGAGCTTCCAAAGCACGAGACTGTCAGTCAAGCAGGTTGAACGTCATAGAGGCCGCCGGAAGTAGCCCGTGCCTACACCCGCCCGCCCTCGCGCTAGCGTGTAATCTTGCGTCAAAAAGCACACTGGGTTTTTTGTTTTGGTTTGTAGTGTATGATAGTCATGGGATACTGCTCAGAAAAAGCGACGTTTTCAAGAAAATGACAGCAAATAGCCTGAGAGAATTGTTTAATTTTGTTTGTGCACATCGTGGGAATTTCTAAGGCGAGTTTAATACTTCCAGGCTGACGGTAGGTTGAATAGGAAAACCGACGTGTTTAATACACCATCTACCGTCATCGGAACAGCGTAGTCCAATTCATTTTATAACGTGAAAGTTGACAAATTGAACATCACTTGCTCTCCAAGTAACTGTAATTGTTTTGCATCGCAATGTATTTTTGTTACACACGTTCAGAGATATAAAATCATCTCTGCTAAGCGGCACCCATTCATGTAGTCCGAATGAGGTGTCAAAATGAGTATGAACTCATAATTTCAAGTGTCAAAGAATATGTCCATCAATATACAACACGTTATAACGGCTAATGCGTTAATCTGAAGATATTAAAATTATCTTAGTTATGTGCATCTTTACAGCTATAATTACCATATACAGTTACATTACTATTCCTTTAAGTTAAACCTATAATTACCTAAAACACTACATAAATCGTATTTTTTGATAGGTGAGCAGTAGTTCATACGATTTTTTTTTTTGTGTTTCCAATTGGATTTACTTTTTTCCCGTCTGCAACCTGTTAGTTATTTTACAGCAGCATCAGGAAGATTCAGAAGAGTTTATTTGTATTTGCTTTTGTAATTTTAGTTTATTAGATGATTGGAAAAATATATCATGAAGAAACACGGGCTATCTTTTTATTTAAAAAAACAATTTAAAAATATATTCACAAAACAAATCTTACTTGAACTGAAGTTTATTTAATAATTGCATCGCCTTTCGTATATAATCAATTTCTGGAGCTCACTTTTCCTAATATAGGATTAGGACTACTAAATCCCATGCCAGAACCCATTTTCATTTTCACCAGGTGAATTTACTGTTGGTAATTAACCTAACATACAGTTTTGGGAGATGCAGTGAAACCCACACGGCTATAGATAAAATATACAGAGTTCACACTGAAATAGGCCGGGGGCTATACAGCTGTGAGACAAACCACTATATTATCACAAGCTATCCATCCATTCGTCTTCAAATGTGCTTTATCAATTTCAGGGATGGATTGACAATCACAGTATAATAATAAACAAATATAATACACTTACAAAATGAACAAATGCTATCCAATTTAGTTAGTTATACTCTTAAATAATTGAAAAGTACACCATCAGGTATAGTTTTATTAATGAGAAATTAAAAGAACACATCCTTAATGTTAGTCTAGGGTTAGAATTTAACATAATTTTGGTGTCTTTAATAGCAGGCCAGATGAATAATTTATTTGTCTTGACAGATCTGTTCTAATGTTTTATGTAAAATACAAAAAGAAACGCAACACATAGAATTTTTTTGTAATTAGCACCAAACATAATCTTGCAGAGCTTAGAATTAATAAAGTACTGTAGTTTTTCAAAATAATCTGGACCTGTTTCTTTAATTGCATTAATATCTTTAAGGCAGTGCAGGCATACTTAGGACACACTATTTTAACATTTACTGCTTCATGCTTTTTTTCAACAATTACAGTATGACTAGTCAAAAATTTTATTCTAAATATCTGTATTTAAATTAATTTTTAGCTTAAGAAAACGTTTTACTATAAATTTTTATGAAGCTTTCATTCAGAGGTGCCTGCAATTAAATTTTGACAAGTCAAAAATTAATATTCATCTATCTGAAATATCTTCAACTAGCTTGCCTACCTGTCTCGAATGGGTTGAAATCTAAGTAAGACCTCGGCATATTAAGCATTAATGTTCGCCATACCCCCTCTATCAGAATGTATTTTGTAATACATCTAGTAGTAAAATGCATTTTTCATTTCAACAGATGGCACTTCACAAACATTTGTAGTAGTAAAATGCATTGTATTTACATTTACTTATTTGGCTGATGCCTTTAACCAAGGTGACAACATTTATGATACAATTGATTGCACTTTTAATTCCAACAGATGGTGCATCACAAATATTTGTAGTTATAAAATGCATTGTATTCTTCATTCCATCTGATGGCACATATAAACATTACCACTGCTTTTAAAAATCCCAAACCAAATGGCATATAACAGAGACATAACCTGGATGCACACATAGACACTTATCCTTTTATTAAGGTGGATGTGTTTGAATTAAACATATCGATACATAATTCAATATCGAAAAATCATATTTTTTAATAGAATATATTTACAGAATGCCCTATTGAAGTCAATGAGAAAATCTCATCAATTTCCAGTAGTTGAAATGAAATGGAAAATAACTCTTTTAGAATTAAGTTATAAAATATAACTGCAGTTGTCTTAAATGGTGACAAGCAGAAGAATTCAAATATTTAAATCACTTGTCATACATTTTGACTAGTCAAAATAAAATTACAAACATTTCAGATTTAAAGCTCTGTAGATATCAAATGGAGACATAGGTAATTGCATTTTAGATATCTTTAATTTGCATTTTGACTAGTCAATTTTAATTCATAGATATCTAGTATTTTCATCAGTGACTTGTCAAAATATATTGATGGAATGATAAACTATTTCTAGTCAAAACAATATTTTAGTTCTAGAAAATGTACTTTTGACTTGTCAGAATATAGTTAATACTAGTGAACTGCAGACACTAAATGTGTAAATACCTTATTATACAAACGAGTCTCCAACTGTCATTCATACTGTATGTAAGTATTCCCAAACCTAGATTAAGTGTTCCTGCCACTGCACAGGCTTCTTTAAGGAAAAGGCTGCAAGAATGCCTAGTTAAAATGAAGGCATCTGTAGAAAATGAAAAGGGAGGAGAGTTCAGGATTTTACAATAGATGTGCTGACACATCAAGAAAATACAGAAACTTTAGTTGCAACAGCTGAGATGTTAAAAGCACTTGCCACAATAGAGCATTAGCAGCAATAGTATAAACCTATGGATCCACATCACTCAATATAATTGTATGAGCAAACCAGAAGTCTTAACCTCTATCCTGAATTATTTTGCAGCTTCACATTTTCACTGGCATTGATTTGTTTAGCATAATCCACCACCATAAACAGATTTACAAAAAGATACTATGCTGTTATTAGCATTGGGCTTCTACCAAACATGGTGTCAAAAGTCATTACAGTGAGCTAAACTATTAGTCTGGCACAAGGCCTTATACTACCATACTACCTGCCATTTTTGTGCCCTGTCTATCTGTGCATCCATGTATTTCTTGAACCCTCTTTTCTCATTGCATGCTCAAAGGGAGATGGGACTTTCCTGGTAGCAACAGATGCAAGGCAGAAATAAACAGTGTATGTTATGTGTGTGTTGTAGAAAGTAGAAGCCCTCTGTTTTTGACACAGGGTCAATTTAGTGTTTGCAGTCAACCAAACAATATGTTTTTGTACAGAAGTATGAAACTGGACTCATAAGGAGAGAATTCTGACTCTAAAGAAATGGTGCTCTAGGTAAAATACAAAAGAAAGGTTTAGGTGCTGTCCAGAAGAAATTGTACCTGTACTTGCACAGTAACAATCAATTCATTCGTTTTTGAAACCTTTTGTTTTTTATTGCAGGTTGGCAGATATCCTGAGCCAGTTTCAACAGTATCAGGTGCAACAAGAAGTGGACAGTGATTGGGCCAGGAATGAAATACAGATTCCTGGAAGTGTGAGGCAACAATGCTTACTGCAATTTTAAAGGAATATAATACATATAAAGGAAAATATGTTACTTACCCTATATACTTTGTAGTGGTGGCCGAGAAAAAATATAAATCTCATGTTTTCTTGGAGTAAGTACATAAGAGAGATTCTCATAAATGGGATTGATAGGTGACCAATGCTGTACAGGCAAAGTACATGGGATAAGCAACATATTAAAATAATTTTGGGTGGAATATTTCTTTAAATGTTTCTTATTTATATACTGTACCACTGGTAATAAAAAAACAAACAAAAGCACTGTACTCATACAGCATAACATAATTTAAAGAGATACATATATGGCCTCTTTGGAGCACTGCCTGGTGAAGCAATGTAATTATAGAATTTGAACAGTCAATGCATTTTTTGACACTTTAAAGACTACAGTTTTGAGGAATTTTACATCACAGCTAACAAGATTTTATTTAACTGTATTCACGTATGAATTGATTCCAATGTATTTAATTAAACTTAAAATAATGAGTAATACTAAATGTGTTCTTCTATATTGTGAATGAGTTTATTCTTTTTTTTTTCTTGCTTTGGGGAGTTATAAAATATGCACATTTAGTTAAGACTCAATGATACAAAAAGGGCAGGAAACTTATTATTTTATCTTTGCGCTTTTCTATTTTTATAACAGCTGAGAAAACTGAGCAAATGTCCTCTCTACATTTGGTGAAGCTTTGCACCTGGCATAGGTAGAAGTAATAGTTACTCATAAAATACATTAACATTTGTTACTTTTTATGAAAAAAAGTTTTAATTTGGCTATAACACACCTAATAAAGTAGCATGATCACAAACTGATTAGCACTGCTGCCTCACAACTCCAGGTTACTGGATTTGATTTACAGTCACTGTCTGTGTGGAATCTGAAGAATCTTCCTGTTTGTTCAAGTACCCAAGCTTTTCTCTCAGATTCCAAATTTAGGTTGGGTTAATTGGTAAATGGAGGATTCAAAATTAGCCCCATATAAGGGTGCGTCCTGAACTGGATTGTCTGGGAACAATAATGAATGTATGGATATTTATAAATGCAGAAATAACTTTCATTTTTTAGAATTGGTACAATACAGCAATTTTTCTTTCTAAAGGATTTTGCAAGTTCCTTGTGACATTATTTAAAAATATGATTTTTGATTGATTTTTAGAAGATATTTGCTTATTTACGTATGATATTGGATTTATGTATCTAACTTTTTCCATGTTTATTTACTTTTTAGATCAAGTTCAAATAGTTAATGACAGTACAAGGCTTACTAGATTCCTAGTAGCTGGTAGGAATTAAAATTACAAATTATCCAAGCAATTATATTCTTATGGCATAGTTTATTTGTTCAAATCTAAAGAAAACAATTTTAAAATCTATTTTCATGGAATAGCATTTCTTTTCATGACATACAAAGAAAAAGATAGGAACTCACTGTACAAGTCAAAAACAGATAGATCACTTAGGACAAGAGCAATTTATAGTTATTATTTGGGCAGTACGAGGGAACTGGAGTCTCTTGATCAAGAAATATGAATATAAGCAAACTCCACACAGTAGGCAGCAAATTACATGTCAATGTGATTGTTAGTGATATAAAACAGTGATAGTTATTACTAGTATTATTTGAAAGATATAGGCAGGAAGAATATTTATTTGAAAATCAGGTAGGTAAAGAATTTATATGGTGCATTTGATGGTTCTGGCCCAACTTTTGAAACCATCCATCTACTTTCTTAACCTGTTTATCCAGGGCAGGGCAAGGTGCAAATAGAGCCTATCTTGGCATTCATTGAGCCCAAGGCAGGAGCAACACCTAAACAGGGTTCCTGTCCTGTGAATTTAGTATTTGGTATAGATAAGTAATAAGCTGTGAAGGATTGTGTCACATATATGATTTCTATTTCCAGGTAAACTAAAACAGTACCCATTTACACTTAATATAAGAGCAAATTCAATGCCAGTATATAAAAGTACAATATTTTTAAGATAGACATTAAATGTTTTAAAGCAGGCAGAGGTATGTTGAAATTTAAATAAGTCATTAAGATGGACTACATATAGTTCTGATTATTTCTGTTCACCTACAGTGAAAGTCACCAGATCTTACCTAGTTGTGTCTAGTAGTGTGTGGTACACAGTAAAGATTTGTCAACCATGAAAATTTTTCATGTATCATTTTTACCAAGGTTTAGTTCATACTTGTCATAAAAGATACACGTGATGGGGAGTGGGTGTTTTATTACCTTCTGACACAACGTGGCATGTGGTATTACAACAGTGATGATAAAAAAAGGCAGTGAAGAATGAACAGCTGGCTTTCTTTGTGAAAACAGAAGGACCAATGGAATGTGGTACTTAGCCATGATTGAGGTGCATTTTATGATTTGATTTAAGTATAGCTATACGGAAATTACTGCATGTACTGAATCACATACACACACTCGTATGTATTATATATTGCAACCTTAACATGAATAGTCTTAGTCTCCTCAAGACCAATCACAGAAAAAATATCATGTATAATCACTAGTATTTTTTCAGTAAGTATAATAAAAAACCTCATATGCTAATTTGATAACTATCTGTTTTCTAAAAACACCATCTAAATTCACCTGAAATTGTATTGCAATGTTTTTGTACACTTGGAGCACAAAGTAGACTGCTAGCATTAATTTGACATTGGAGAAAGGAGAATATGTGAAGTAGCACATAGTTGATGCAGCAAGATGCATATAAAAAGGAGGAAGCTCACTTGCAGTGCTTCCACAGAGTTGGAAATGTATGCAGTTGCGAGAATGAATAGTGTGTTTTCTTTGTGAACATGGAATGAGCAATGGAACGTGGTACTTCGCCACAAATTAAGTACCTTTTACAAAAAAAAATGATTTGACTACAGCTGTATCAAAATGCTAGCACACATTTTGAATCATATACACACACTTGCATGTACTTAATCTCACACACACTTTTTTTCAGATACACTAACAAAAAGGCCAACTGTTTATTCTTGCTTTTGCATAAATTGTTAGGTATGCTGTCTGTGCATTGCAATGTTTTCACACCCCTTGGAAAATAAATTGCACAGCCAGTGTGTACTCTGCTCCATGCACAAAACTGTCAGTGCACTCAGCTTGTTCTGTCAACAATATGCCATCTTGTGTTCTCCTTTCCCCTTGTCTTATTAGTGCTGGTTGTGTACTTTGTATATTTACAGCTTTGCTTTTTCAGTCACTTGGCACACTTTGATGCTATGTGGACTTTTTTATTTCAGAGATTTTTACGCTGCTGAAAGGCACATTACATGCTGAAACATTCGGATTTTTTTAATTTGTAGTTTATATGATAGTTTAATAAAAATAATTCTTGCTTGCCAGACTTCAGTAATCATTTTATTATAAATTAATTTAAAAGAACTTCATTTTAGACATTTTAGATCTATACCATGATATATTCACTCAAAAATTGTGTCCATATCAGTACGTATCATTTTGCTTATATCGCCTACCACTAGATTAGCAATATCATAAATTCCCTGACCAGATGAATTTTAGAAATGCAATTTATCATCAATGACATTGATAGAGTTTTGAGCTTGAGTTTTTTGGACGTGTCAGTTACTTCTGAAAATGTAATAATTATATACCATCTGTACATTTTGATTTAGTGACCTATGGATTCTGAAACTGAGACCCTTCCACTTGAAAATGCATCTATTATTTCTGAAAGTACATCGCAAGAGGGTCATCGGCTCTGGATTGGTAACATAGACCCTAAAATTACAGAGTGAGTATTTTTAACATTTGTATAATCTGCAGTCGTTTTGTTTAGTTTCGTCCTGAGAAATATAAATATATATTTGATTATTCACATATTACATGTTCACTGTCTAATTTCATTGAAATATATCAATTTTATATAAGTGGAAGAAAAATTAACGTTTTTAATATACTAAAAACTATTAAATAATATTAGTTTTTGTGAAAAATGCCTTTGGCCAAATATTGACCTTAATTTTTTCATATTTTTTTTTTACTATACAACTTATGCATATTAAACAGCAGTATAGGAATTTAACTTTATACACATCCCTTGTCAACTGTATGCACGTAATATAGATGTTAAATACTGTACTAATTTGACAAAGAATCTTTTGAAAGGTAGACTCTACTAGGACACCTTGAGGGGGTGGGGGTTTGGCCACTTGAAATTGTGACTACAGTAGTCAAGAAATACACTTACAACATTGTTTTTGCAATTATATATGTGTGTATGTGTGTGTATTTATTTTTATATATATATATATATAATTTAATTCATGAGCAATATACTTCTTCCATGATACATTTTATATTTCAATTCAGGCTTCAAGATTCAATAGTCCCATGAAAGTTTCCTAAAATAAATGTACTGAATGTTTAGTGTTACACAAATCAAAATACTGCAAAATAAAATCAGTGTGCAATTATGGCAGTTATGTCCAGGGTGTGACGTTAAACTGCATCCGACCCTGCAAGCGTTCCTCCAACTTGCAGGGAAATCATGGGGGTTGGTGGCAGGATTGGCACTCCAGCCACCATAGTAAAACTTCACAAAGCTCCGAGACGACAGAAAGGATTCCTTTTTGCTCCCCGCAGGAGTAGCTCTGCTGCAGCCGGCCATAAGAAGGCTGCTCACATCATGTCTCCCCATCCCGGAAGAGTCAAAACCGTTGGAGAATTATTGGGGTCAGGTCTATTGGGGATCGGAACTGGTGTGGTGCTTTGGTGTCGCCTGCTGCCCAGCAGTACTTGGGTCCCAATTTGAGGCGGCCCGTACGGGTGGGCACATGGAACATCTTGTCTCTCAGGCAAGATGATCATCTTCCTCTGCTGTCGTAGGAGCTGCGTAAACTCCGCATTTCAGTGGAGGCACTCTCTGAGGTGCATAGACCGGAGACTGGCCAGATCTCTGTAGGTGGATACACCTTTTATTGGTCTGGTCATTCTGATGGCTGTCATACTCGGGGAGTAGCTGTTGCTGTAGCAGACTGGCTTCTTCCAATGGTGTCCGATGTCACTCCTTTCAACGAGCGTATTATGAGACTCGGTTTATGGCACTCCCTGGGTGCCTTGTCTGTTGTCTCAATGTATGCTCCAACTGCGGTGAGTGATGTCTCAGCAAGGGAGACATTTTATTCTCTGCTTTGCTCAGTGGTTGATGGGTGCCCATGAGGTGACACTCCTCTGGTCATGGGTAACTTCAATGAAGCCACTGGCACTGACAGGGCTGGCTATGAGGATTGTCTCGGTCCCCATGAGTCTGGTGACCATGGTGAAAGTGGCTCCATGTTCCTTGACTTTGCAAAAGGTCAGGAGCTGCAAATCGCTGGATCCTGGTTCCAGCGCCCTGAACTGCATCGTTGGACTTGGTACTCCAATATTGGTGGTGCGGTGCGGAGATCAATCACATCCTTGTGGGCAGACACTGGAGGCTTTTGCAAAACTGCAGAGTCTACAGAAATGCCCAGTTTGTGAATTCTGACCACATACTTGTTGTTGCTACTCTTAGTATCCATCTTAGGTCCAGTAGCTTACCACCTACTAGGAAAATGAGCCTGGACTTGGCCAGACTCCAAGACCAGGCTGTTTCTAATGAGTTTACATGCAGTTTGTGTGAGGAATTTGCAGATTTGGGTACGACTGCTGATCCTAATGTGATGTGGGAGACCTTCCGTGACAAGACCCTGAAGGTTGCTGAGGGTTATGTTGGTGTTACCAGTTTTCCCAGAAGGATTTTGTTTCATCTCGCAGGGCACCCTGGATATCATCAAGAGGAGTTGCAGTGCACTTCTCAATGGCAGATCTGGTCTGTACCGGGAACTGAGAAGGAGGCTGCGAGGGCTCTGAGGGCAGATAAAGAGGCATTTGTTAGAGGAATCTGTGAGCAAGTGATACACCATCTGTGGTCTAGCGACCCACGACCTGCTTACAGAGGAGTCGAAGCATTACGCACATCTGAATTTGTTCCTCGGAGAGTCACAGTGAGGGAAGCTGATGGAATGGTCCTTACGGATGACACTGCAGTTGTGACCTGCTGGGCTGGCTACTCAAAGCTGATGCTCCAAGTAGGACTATGGATATCTTTGGTTCCACGGTTCTTAAGGCTGATCCTCCAATTAGATGTGAACCACCCAATCTCACTGAGATTGCACAGATGGTGAACCAGCTGGGTTTTTGGGACGGGAGGCTACAGGGATCTGTGGTATCTAGGGTGAACTTCTCAAGGCTGGTGGTAAGGCTGTCCTCCTGGCATTGCAAGCAATGTTTGCCTCCATTTGGGAGACTGGCATCATCCCAACTGACTTGAAAACGGGACTTGTCGTCCCTATTTGGAAAGGGAAGGGTGATCGCCTGGATTGCAGCAACTAAAGGGGAATAACACTGCTCTTGGTGCCGGCTAAGGTCCTTGCTAGGGTCGTACCCGATAGGATCCGTAATCACTTGCTTACTTAAAAGCCACCGGAACAGTCTGGTTTTACTTCTAAGAAGTCTACCATCAACCACATCCTGGCACTAAGGGTTCTCATGGAGCGCAAACACTAATATCTGCAGAGTTTCTTTGCAGCCTTTGTCGATTTTCGCAAAACGTTCGACTCAGTTGATTGAGTTGCAGTGTGGGACATCCTAAGGGTGTCTCTCCGGAAAATCCTTGGGTACCATTGGTTTGACTTTGTGTCGAATGAGCGGTTGCTCATGGAGTCCCGAATGAGGCACATTACCTGCATTGTGAGGGAGCATCAATTACGGCACTATGGTTGTTTCGTCGTGTAGTGGGTACGGCAAAGCACTGTACCAGTGCATGCAACCCAACTTGACTTGACTTGCAATTATGCAAGTCTTGATGTGTTTTTGTAAGATTTTCTTTTATGAAAATAAAACAATCATAAATATTAATCTAAAATAGTTTGATATGAAAATGAGCTTGTGGTTACAGTGTTGCATTTAAGAAACAATGTTGTGAGTCACTAAATTAGGTACTTGTTTGAAATACTTTCATGTACAGTGATGTCTGTGCTGTTTGCCAACAACTTTCAACTCTGCACCATTATGCAGACAACAAATAATGTTTCAGCCAATTTATACCTTAGTCCTAGTTTTTAAGTCAGATTTATAAATTCCCTGCTTTTGATGAAAGACATTTTTGTTTACCTTTGTATTTCAATTTAGTCACTTGGAAATGTCATACATGGTACCAGACCACACTTTGTACTGGCAATATTTTGTATTGTGAAATTTGATACAACACATTTTTTTCATGCTTTATTTAGGGCTGACCGGAGGAGGGATCAGAATCCCTGTCCTTCCACGGTTTCAGCAGATTTACATGATAAACCCGCTTCCTCGGGTTGACTCACCAAATAGTCGAGGAGTCCTTTCCTCTCCTTAATAATAATAATAATAATAATAATAATAATACATTTTATTTATACAAGGCGCCTTTCTGAAAACTCAAGGAGACCGAACAAACAATAAATAAATAAATAAAAAACACAATTGTAAACAACTAAAAACATCAGAAAATATCCAAATTAAAACCAAACAAAACCACTGTAATCATAAAGAAAAAGCCATTTTAAACAGATGTGTTTTAAGTTTATATTTGAAGGATGAATATGATTTGATATTTCTAAGCTCGGTAGGTAATGAATTCCAGAGCTTGGGAGCAGAACGGCTGAATACTCTGCTCCCCATGGTAGTTAGACGGCGAGAGGAACGGTCAGATGGATGGAGGAAGAGGATCTAAGGTTACGGAAGGGAATGGGAACATGAAAAAGGTCAGACAGCTATGGAGGGGCAAGGTTATGAAAGGCCTTAAATGTTAATAGCAGAATCTTAAAATCAATTTGAAACTTAATCAGGAGCCAATGAAGCTGCTGCAAGACCGGAGTAATATGGTGAACAGATTAGGTTTGAGTAATGATGCGTGCTACAGAATTCTGGACTAGCTGAAGCTTATGAAGAGATTTATTAGGGAGACCAAAGAGGAGTGAATTGCAATAGTCCAGCTGAGAAGTAACAAGACTATTAACAAGAATGGCAGTGGTAAGGGGAGTGAGGGAGGGCCGGATGCAATTAATATTACGTAGGTGGAAGTAAGCAGACCGGGTGATGTTATTAATGTGAGATTGAAAAGATAGAGTACTGTCGAGGATGACACCCATACTCTTGACCTCAGGTGATAGAGAAACAACAGAGTTATCAATAATAAGAGAAAGATTATTGGCTTTGGATAATGATGATTTTGAACCAAAGAGGAGAACCTCAGTTTTGTCACTGTTTAATTTAAGAAAATTCAAAAGAAAACTAGGGTTTAATTTCAGCAATGCAGTCAAAAAGCGAAGGTGGTGGAAAGGAAGAGGTGGGTGTACTAGCAAGGTAGAGCTGGGTGTCATCAGCATAACAGTGAAACTTAATGTTATATTTATGAAAAATATTGCCAAGGGGAAGAAGGTGAATAATAAAAAGAAGAGGCCCCAGGACAGAGCCCTGTGACACACATGAAGTAACAGTGATGGGTTGGGATGTGAAGGTTTTAGGCTGAATGAACTGAGTGCGGCCTGAGAGGTAGGATCTAAACCAATCAGGTGGAGTGTGGGTAATTCCAATCAGACATAATCTAGTAAGGAGAGTGGTATGACAAATAGTATCAAAGTCAGCACTCATAAGAAGGTCATTGGTAATTTTAACAAGTGCCGTTTCTGTACTGTGAAGGGGGTAAAAACCAGACTAACTTTGCATACAGATCATTATGAGATAAGCGGGAGTGGAGTTGGATAGCTACTATTTTTTCAAGAATTTTGGAGATAAAGGGCAAATTAGAAATAGGGCGAAAATTATTGAAGTTAGTAGGATCAGCACCAGGTTTTTTTTAGTATTGGGGTTATAGCAACAGTTTTAAAAGATGATGGAATAATACCAGTAGTAAGAGAAGAGTGAATGATGGCAGAAATGAGAGGAACCAAAGAGGGGAGGCAGGCTTTAACCAGAACTGTAGGGAGGGGGTCCTGCTGACAAGTAGATGACTTGGATTTTCAAATGAGAGCTGAGATTTCACAGGAAGTGGAAAGCTGGAATGAAGAAAAACAGTGAATAGGCAAGTGTAGTTCAGAAGAAATATAGAAAGGATCTGGACCGAGGTGCTGATATATCCCCTGGATTTTCTCATTAAAAAATGACATACGAGAATTACAGAAACCAGTTGAATAAAGGTGAGATGGTAAAGAATCTGGAGGTTGTGTAACATTATTAACACTAGAATTACCAGAGCCTACAAAAAAACTAGTAGATCCATCCCACCTTAAAACGCTGCTCACCTCTCTGTCAGCGTTTTTTGTCCTTTAAATGTGTTGATAAGCAGTAAACAGCAAGCAGTCTGCTATCATGTCCCCCACAGGCGCATAGTTTTCTCAGCTCAAGTCTGTGTACCTGCGTGTCAGTTGCTTAAAGTTGTATAGAGTGAGAAGTCAAGCAGAATCACACATTTTATAAATACTGTATCGTTATTTGGAACACTTGCATTTCATGTGTGTTCCGTGTCTACAACGATCTATTCACAGTAAACACATCGTTAAAACAGAAATGTTTTTCATGTTTTAGTAATAATTGACAAAATGTAGACATGAAGAATATAATGTGTGAAGCCTGAATTCCATATATCAAAGAAACACTTTCACAAATGATACAAGTATAACAGAACAAATGTGCTTTTTTCCAAGACTATAACCAAAGAGAAAGAAATCAGGTTAGTGTTGCGTGTTGTCCTGACTTCTCGGGTAGTGTACTGGTTAGAGCTGCAGACTCCAATTCAGAAGGTTGTGGGTTGGAGTCTTAACGTCTCCCAAAATAAAAGTTTTGAGTAGTGAGCTGTTCTTATTGTTAATATCCTTCTATATAAAGGCGGTCGGGATTGTCCTTCCGTCCCGTGAGTGCTACGCAGGCGCGGAGTTTCACACGCCCGTCCATTTTGCAATGCGATGGGATTTGTAGTTTCGTTTTTCCAGGTAAAAGATGATTTTCTACTCCAGACTGTGCGATATCTTCTTCTTTTTTCTTACTATATAAAAGTGGTAGGGATTATCCTTGCGTCCCGTGAGTGGAAAGCGTAGCGGTATTCCGCTTATCACAGACTTGCTACTTGCAGCTTGCAGTACGAAGCGACATGATGTGAGCAGAGTTCTGGTGCTCCCATCGTTCCCTTGCTTTTGTGCGCGATGCGCTGGAAAAATAGACAAAATTATGTCTCTGGAAATAATTAATGTTGATGGAGTACAAATGCCTCACCGCGTAGAAAATGTCAGGGGGGTTCAAAAGGGCAACCTCAATATAGAAAAAAAGTTAAAATTTAATCACAAAAATAACAGAAACTACGAGTATTAAAGTAATACCGCTCAAATGCAATATAACCAAATTAATGAGTTTGTATAAAATATCAAATTGATCTACATATTGAATTGCCTTAAGAAGTGGTCAACTTAAAAGTCGGTCGCCTTAAAAGGCGGGTCAGCCTAGTTATACAATAAAATCATACATTTGATTTGTGTCTGTAATAGCCGCTGTAAATGTATAGTACTTGTCAAAGTTAGTGTCTTTTTTTTTAGTTTTACTTGTTTTACTTTATTTACTTACCTTCCTACAGCATAAAGTCATAAGTATACTGCAGAGCTTCCTCTGTTTGATCATCAAGGGCATGGTCACAAATTACACGTGTAATGCCACAAAAAATACCTGCTGACACTTTAGTATGCGAGCAATGGTGCGAGAATGCAGTTAGACTTTTTTTGGGCACATACACCACGCTAGAGAAAGTCAAACTTACAGTCAATGAGGAGATCCTGAATGAGATGTCCCTTGCTCGTGAGTGAGCGGATGTTCAGTAGACCGAAGCTGACAATGTTGCTGTTGGATTTGACAGTGGTGTTAGTCGACCGAGCTAAGCTGGCCAACACGCTGTGGTACCATTCCTATCTGTGTTACGTGGATGGTGCCGAAACTCAGACCAGAAAGAGTTAATCCTTTCGAGGCGTCCACTTGGAATCTCCGGCGGGACCCACGATGGATGTACAGTAATCCCTCCTCGATCGCGGGGGTTGTGTTCCAGAACATCCCACGATAGATGAAAATCCGCGAAGTAGAAACCATATGTTTGAATGGTTATTTTTATATATTTTAAGCCCTTATAAACTCTCCCACACTGTTAACATTATTAGAGCCCTCTAGACATGAAATAACACCCTTTAGTCAAAAGTTTAAACTGTGCTCCATGACAAGACAGAAATGACAGTTCTTCCTCACAATTAAAAGAATGCAAACATATCTTCTCTTCAAAGAATGCATGTCAGGAGCAGAGAATGTCAGAGAGAGAGAGAGCGAGAGAAAAGCAAACGATCAAAAAATCAGTACGTGCTTTTAAGTATTGCGAAGCACCATGATAAAGCGGCATTTTGTACAGGAGCGTCCGTATCCTCTAGGCAAACAGCCTCTCTGCTCACACCCCCTCCGTTAGGCAGAGAGAGTGAGAGAGACAGAGAAAAGCAAACAATCAAGCACCATGCGGGAAGCATATCGTATATCATTGAGGAGTTTTATTTAAAATGTAATACATGCTCTGATTGGGTAGCTTCTAAGCCATCTGCCAATAGCGTCCCTTGTATGAAATCAACTGGGCAAACAAACTGAGGAAGCATGTATCATAAATGAAAAGACACATATTCCGCAGAAATCCGTGAACCAGCGAAAAATCTGTGATATATATTTAGATATGCTTACATTTAAAATCCGCGATAGAGTGAAGCCACAAAAGTCGAAGCGCATTATAGCGAGGGATCACTGTATCTCAGACGAGGGAGAAGTATGACGTCCGGGTCGAGATGCAGCACAGACAGCAAAGGCACAGACTGGAGCAGATGCAGTCGAAGGAGCTCAGCAGTTGAGTACTGGAGGAGGCCAGTCGCAAGTTAGATAGCGAGCGACAGAAGACTCCAAACAAACATTAACCAGGGGCCTCATGTATAACGCCGTGCATAGAACTCGCACTATAACATGGCGTAAGCACAAAAGCCGAAATGTGCTTACGCACAGAAAAATCCAGATGCAGGAATCTGTGCGTACTCCAACTTCCACGTTCTTCCGTTACATAAATCCCGATCAGCGTGAAAACTAACGCTTCGTGCACGCGCGCATTATGTAACGCCCCAAATCCTCCCAGAATTACGCCTATTTGAATATGCAAATCAATATAAATCGCCCTTAAGCGCAGCCTTCTGTGAAAAGACAATGGGAAAAGCACAGGGAAAATATAAGAATTTCAGCGAATACCAAGTGGAGGCAAAGGAAAAACATACTATTTGTTCAAATAAACCGTGGTATAATCAACAAAATGAAGTTGATCAAGTGACATAGCGTGTTGGAGAAACTTGAAAGCTCACATTCACAAAATCGCACAGTGCCGGAAATAAAAAAGAAGTCACATATCAAAGTTGCCGTGAAAAGAAGAGTTGTAAGTCCACTGTCTGAGTGTCATATGAAAGTTTATTAGGGTACCGAGAAAAAAGGCACACGGTGGGGAAAAAGCACGAAATGTCAACTTGAATCTCGACATTTCCACTTTAATCACGTAGTTTATTTTGTCATTTAGTAGAACATTATAAACTTCATCTTAAAATCGTTTAATTAACCAGTTTCTCAAATCACATCGTAATTAAAGTAGCACGTTATATGCTTTGTTTTGTATTTGATCTTCTACTCGTATGTGATCTATGTGTGTGAATCACTACTTGCTTCTTAAACTGGCTCTCTTCCTCCAACTGGACACAGAGTCCATTACATTCGTGATATTACAGCTCTCTGAATAACTAAAATACTGAGATGTATACGTGATGTCATTTTCATGATGATAGGTGTTAAAGCACGTTATTAAACATGTGTTTCACTTCGATGAAATAATTTATTGTCGAAATTTGTAAGCTGCTTTTAGCTGTGTTGTTATTTTCTCTTTCTGTGTTATATTCAATATATATTGGCGTAGCCGTCACTGCAGTCAGCGCTTTTCTTTCCCCAAGTAACCGATCGCCATACAATCAGCTCTGTAATAGACGTTAAACATTTCTGTGCGTACGCACCGTTTATACATGAGGCCCCAGGTGAATATCCTACAAGTCCACATTGTAGACGAGGCTACAGGCAACTCAGGCGTCCAGAGAACAAACCGGCAAGTTTCAAACAAAACGTGGGTTAGGCTGAAGCTGAATGCAAACACAGTATATGCAGCCATGCAGAGTTATCAGCAAAAATGGCAAAAAAAAAAATACCATCAAAATCACCAGTCATAGCAAAACTCAATAGTCTAGTTACCGGTGAGTAGCGGTGACCAGTCCCACCATCGTCCACTTAAATCGGAAGCAAATGTTCTCAAAAAACTGAAGTTCATAGGGACCTTGCCAATGGGCAAGTAACTTAGGGTGGGAGGTAGGTACTAGGACCATGATGCAATCTCCCGGGTGGAACTTGCGGAGAGACGTACCACGGTCGTAATATCAGACCTGTGCTGCTTGTGCCTCTTCCATGTGACTTTTAAGGAGGGGCTGAATTTTACCAAATCTATCGTGTAATTGTGCGATATATATATACCTATATATTTGTAGAGGAAAGAGCCTCTTCTTCCCATTCTTCTTTTAAGATATCTAATATGCCCCGAGGTTGTTGCCCACACAATAATTCAAAAGGGGAGAACCCCGTGGAGGCTTGTGGGACTTCCCAATAGGCAAAAAGGACGGGGAGCTGATCCCAGTTCCTTCCATCGTCGTTGACCATCTTATTTTACGAAGCATTTGTTTGAGAGTCTGATTGAATCTCTCTACCAAACCGTCGTTTTGAGGATGGTATACCGTGGTCTTTAGATGCTTTATTTTAAGTAACTTGGCAGTCTCCTTGAAGGTCTCCAAGGTAAAAGGTGTCCCTTGGTCCATCAGGACTTCCTTAGGGATGCCGAACGCGCAAGGACCCCTACTAATTCCAGAGCGATGGCTTTAGAAGTGGCTGAGCGCAATACAATAGCTTCGGGGTATTTGGTAGCATAATCCACGAGGACTAAAATGTACTTGTGTCTTGGGGCTGAGGGCTCTGCCTAAATCGACCCCAATTCTGTGAAAGGGAACATCAATTAGGGGAATAGGAACAAGAGGAGCACGGTCCTTTCTAGGAATTTGTCACAATTGACACTCTGGGCAAGAAGTGCAAAAGCAACAAACCTCCTCATTGATTTCCGGCCAATAAAAGCAGAGCTTGATCCGATCCAGGGTTTTCTCGGTGCCCAAATGGCCACCTAGGAGGTGGGCGTGTGCTAACTCATAGACCTGCCGCCAGTCTGTGGGATTAGCAGTTGCCTCCTCTTCTGCCCGTCATGCTCTGCTACACGATACAGAAGGTCATTTTCTAACACAAAGTGAGGATCCTGTTGCATCGACTGGTGAGTGCGCTGGCCATTGACCAGGACCACTGCATTTTTGGTAAACTTAAGGGAATCGTCATTCCACTGCTCTCTTTTAAAAGAAGCCAGCGTTTCTCTAAATTAAAACTGTAAAAGGGAGAGAGGGTCCGGGCCGACCTCAAGGGGTGTGGCTTCCTCCCGTTCCATCTCGACGCTGGTGAATGACATATTAGCACGCGACGGTCCAGAAGTTGCTGCGTCACTCACGGAGGCTGCTTCATCTGTGCGCCGGCTGGTTACATGGCAAGGAGGCAACTAGAGATGGCTCATCCCCGTGTACAACTAGGCCTAAGTTAAACCCAGGAGCGAAATGTGTCTCACCATTTTTATTTTAGACCAGTCCCGCCCCAGTATCAACAGATGTGGTGGATTCGGGAGGACGGCCACGGTTAATTTCCATACTGATCCTCCATAACTGATGACACATGTGGCGGACCTGAACCAGCGGATTTCTCCGTGGACACAGGTTATACTGGTCTTAACCTTTAACCACTGTCACGGCAGCATGAACCAGCGGGCAACAATGGTAATGTTGCTGCCGGAATCGAACAAGGCTGTGGTCTTATACCCATTTACGATCACCACGCCGGTGTGTGGGACCGCCAACAGGTTAGTCAGAGCACACCAACTCCTCTTCCCTCTCCACCTACATTCCTCCTCGCTCCCAAGCGGTTTACGCGCCCATGACTCTGGGGACGTTGGCACAAGCTCTGGGTTGGTGTGGGGGGCTAGGGTTTGGGACATACTCCGGCTGAGTTTGACCAAAGGGCGGTTCTGCTACCTCAGATTGTGAGGCCACCCTATGTGTCTCTAGGAGCTCTGTGAGCTCTGCCATGTTCTTAAAGTGTTTACCCCAGACCGGCTGAGTGAAGTCACGGGGTAGTGCTTTCAGAAGCAGGTAGCAGGCCACCTGCTCTATTACTTTGTATGGCTTGTTCTCCTGTGGCCATAGCCACTGCCCTACCCTTGCCCATAAGGACCATACTTGTTATTGAGTCGGCCACTCTGGGTCGAACCTCCAGTTTCTCACTCTAGTCACCTGCCAGTCTGGGCCACCCCTTGGTGGAAATCAGGGCTCTGGCTTCACAGGGAGGCGGGCACTCTCCTCCGAGAGAGCATAATAAGCCCCTTTGTCCCCCCTCTGGAGCAGCCCAATTCTGTAAGCCCCTCTTGCACACACCCTGGCCTGCTTAGGTTGCTTAGTGAAATGTGCCGAGAGCAGAGCTCATACCGGGTCTCTCCGAACCATAGGACACCCTCCCCGCCTGAAAACTCAGCCCCAGTACGCTCCCACCTGGGTACATTGCAGGTCCTGTCACCTTCTCTTCCGGGACCGTTCCATCCTGCCATCTACGTCACTGTCACAAACTCCACAAAGAGCCATAGCAAGGTTTGGGGCAGCCACCCGTATATTTGGTTTCCTGGCTGCAAATTGATGATTAGTGATAGCACTGCTGTGCACAAAACCAATTCCAAAACAGAACTGAGGAAATATGGAGAAGGTGGAGGCTTTTGAAGGGGAAGACAGGAAGTGAGGTCAAAGGGGTCGGGCTCCTGAGGGTCTTCAACCATAGGCTCAAGCCCAGATGTGACATCACAGGGGCCGAAGCCGGCAAGGTCTTCTTCCATAGGCTCAGACCCAGAAGTGATGTCAAGATGGCCAGGTGGAATCTCCTGTGAATGGTCTACAGGAAAGGGAGAAAAAGAGTCAGTGCACTCTGTCACATCCTGGTCTGATTCGTAACTGCCCTTACTCAAGCCCTTTAGCTGCCTCCTATGCGCACATGTGTGACAATATGTTATATGTTACTTTTTATTTTTAGCAGGGAGCCATGGATGGGTCATTAGTAGATTGCAGAGCATAAGTAATATTCACACATACACAGTTTAGGTCAAAATTTGTGGACAACGCCATTTATTATTATTTAAAATGTTGACAGCAGTGATTAAAAATTTTGTTGTAATATTTATCAGGAAATAATTTGAGGTGGGGCGGCTGCCTCGCAGTTAGGAGACCCGGGTTCTCTTCCTGCGTCCTGAGTTTGCATGTTCTCCCTGTGTCTGCATGGGTTTCTTCTCACAGTCCAAAGACATGCAGGTTAGGTGCATTGGTGATTCTACTGTAAATTCTTCCTAGTGTGGGTGTGTGTGTGCCCTGCAGTGGGCTGGTGCCCTGCTCAGGGTTTGTTTCCTGCCTTGTGCCCTGTGTTGGCAGGGATTGGCTCCAGCAGACCCTCGTGACCCTGTAGTTAGGATATAGCGGGTTGGATGATGGATGGATGGATAATTTGAGGTATTTTTTTAAGCAGACAGCTCCCAGTCTGTTGCTAATGATAACCTTAGTAATCTCTCCACAGTTATGAATATTCTGTAACATACAACATAGTTATTTTCTGTTTTTACTTCTTTGTTTTGTACTTCATATGAAAAGAAAAAAAATCTAACTTTTTAATCAAAGTGGCAAATACATGTAATAAGCACTTAGTACAGATAAAAAACAGACTACCGTATATACTTGGCTAGAGAAGCCCATTTGTGAATCAGCCAATCCTCAAATTTTTAACCTAAATATCATGGGAAATGCGCCACTCACAAATGAGCTAAATGTGAAAATTTAAACATAACCTTAAATTTTTAAGTAACTAGTAACCTAATGCAATACTTTTTTTAAGTATTATTTTAAAAGATAAGCGTTACTGTGGAAGCTTATAATAATACTGCATTATTTCACATAAGCATTACCTTTTTAAGACGGTGGCTGCTGCTGAGTAACGTGAATTTGTTCGCTCTAGATGTTTGGTGACAGCTAATGAGGAGGAAGTTAAGTTTTTGAGTAGTGTGGAATGAAGTAAAAAGAATTAAATAAGTTATACATTTAATCTCGAATATGCTGAGAGATAAATTTTATCTGCCCTGTTTTAAGGCACAGGGAGACAGTGATTATGGCAGCAGCGCTAAGTGTAAGTCAAGAAGCAAACATGGCATGCTGGTCCAATGCAGGGCACAATTGCATAGCCAAGCAGAAAAAAAATGTGCTGTGTGTAATCTACTAATGTCGGGCATTGTGCAGTTTTGGGCTGGATTTTAAGCCTGATTTGTATTGACCAAGTGATTTTTTTTTTAACTTGGCCCAAACTTCAGCGTCATTAGCCATCATTTCTTGTGCAGTATAAGAAGGGTTGCGATGCTTGATTGCATGTTATAATTCGGTCTGTGTTAGCTCCAAAGTCACCAAGTAAGCATCTTTTGCAAATTGAGTTTCTAGCGATCTGTAATCGGTAAATTGGCCGATCACAAAATCCAATCATTTTAGCCCGTTTTTCTAAGTATTACGGTGATTTCGTTTGTGTGCTCCTTTATGAAAAGTGTTACAGTAATTGAGCCTAGTTTTTTTAAGGCAATCTTCCTCCAGTGTAAACAAAGAACATGTTTTATCAAAAGGTCTATTTTATCAGAGAGGGAACTTAGTCTTTATGTTAAATAAAGTGGAGTAATAAACAGAAAACAGAATCAGAGAAGTTGTCCTGTTCTTTAAGACAAATGGCAAGAAAAACTACTTTAATAAATTCAGACCTTTTTATTTCATCCTTTAAATTAAAATGGACTGTTTCAGTTTGGACAGTGAGATTGTTTTAAGCTTTTTTTATGGAAAAAGAAAAGATAAAGAAAAATTTGAAATTGCTTCTTAGTAAACGATAGGCATGTTAGGTTAACAGTAAATTGCTTTCAAGTCTTGTGTTAAGTCTTCTTAGTATTGTGTCTACATGATAAACAGCTTATAAAAATTTGATACATTTGTAGCTTTTTCAGAGATTTGTACTGTTATTATTTATTTACTTATTTGTGTCATACAATTTACACTTTGGTAAGAAATAAGTACCACATAATTAAAATTGTAATCCATATTTTATAATTACACCTCAAGAATTATGAATGTCTTACATTGATCAGCGCATCCCGATTCATTTTACCCTCGCACCACCTTAGTTTGAGAAGAAGTATGAAAAAATATGAGGTTAACACAGAAAAACAGATCACCAATTTAAGCTTTATGAATAATCGATTCGCCATCAATAATTGTTTTGGTAAAGCCATCCTCCTTCCATTTTATATTTTTCCGCCACTAGCCATAATTAAATGAACGGTAAAAAAGTAAGAGCAAAGCGAGGGTGACTTATTTAGGCAGGCATATATATGACAGCAACACTCATGACAATGTCACTCATGTTACGTTATTATTAAAATATTTACTTTTCTTTTTCATTACTTCTTACTTATATTTTAAGCCCTTATAAACTCTCCCACACTGTTAACATTATTAGAGCCCTCTAGACATGAAATAACACCCTTTAGTCAAAAGTTTAAACTGTCCTCCATGACAAGACAGAGATGACAGTTCTTTCTCACAATTAAAAGAATGCAAATAGATCTTCTTCTCTTTAGGAGCAGAGAATTTCACAGGGAGAGAGAGAGAGAGCGCTAGCAAAGAAAAGCAAACAATCAAAAAATCAATACTTGTGCTTTTAAGTTTGCTGCAGCATTTTTTAGAGGAGCGTTAGTATCTTCTAAGCAAACAGCCTCTGTGCAAACAGCCCTCTGCTCACATCTCCTCCGTCAGGCAGAGAACGTCAGAGAGAGAGCGAGATTAAAGCAACAATCAAAAAATCAATACGTGTGCTTTTGTGCTTTTAAATATGCTGAGCACCGCAATAAAGCGGCATTTTTTTTAGAGGAGTATCAGTATCTTTTAAGCAAACAGCCTCTGTGCAAACAGCCCCTCCATCAGGCGCAAAGAATGTCAGAGAGGGTGAGAGAGAGGCAGAGACAAGCAAACAATCAAGCTCCGCGCGGGATGCATATCTTATAGCATTGAGGAGTTTTAGTTAATATGTAATACATGCTCTGATTGGGTAGCTTCTAAGCCATCCACCAATAGCGTCCCTTGTATGAAATCAACAGGGCAAACAAACTGAGGAAGCGTGTAGCATACATTAAAAGACACATTGTCCCCAGAAATCCGCGAACCAGCGAAAAATCCGTGATGTATATTTAGATGTGCTTACATTTAAAATCCGCGATAGAGTGAAACCGCGAAAGTCGAAGCGCAATATAGCGAGGGATTACTGTATATATATATGAATGACCTCCAAAGAGCGCTGACACTTTTGATATCATGAACGTGTCTGCAAAAACTGGGGTCTCCTGCCCAGCAAAAGTCGAGCAGCCAGCGCGCGTGCATAGCTGTGCCGACCTTTGAGACGCTGACTGCGCTTCTGCCTTAAGTCAAAGTGAACACTTTTAATTTTTTTCATCCTCCCCCTGCGCTATAGCCCAGACAAGTGCAAACACGGGACCCCTTTTCTACACCACGGCAAAATAATATTAAGGCGATTCACACTTTCTTTTGCACGTATACGATTATGAGGTCCTCAGCTCGGATTATGAAGACACGCACAGGAGTGGAGGACTGACAGTGCCATCACAGCCGATTTATGGCGGGGACGTCTCACCAGTCTACACAAGACCCACTGCGACTGTCCCCAAAAGGCGATCATAACGTCAGCGAACACATCTCTCTATACTATATAAAAGAAAAAGGCAACTTTCCTTTCTTTACACCTTTTTTCCTTTTATCCCAAACCAAAGCCTTTCTCTCTTAACACTGCAGAGGACGCAAAACTAATTTTCTTTAAATGCCGGTAAGGCACATTACCAGAGGCACAAATTTGAACGTTCACATAGAAAATGTAATTTCAATGTACCTGTACTTCTTAAAACGTTAATGTTTTACTGTTTAATAACTTATAGACTATAATTTATTATTTTTCCCTTGCACTCAGTGACCAAACCTATACACACACATATAGACACATACAAACATACACACAAGTATATGTATGTGTATATATATATACACACACACACACACACATACATACATACATACATACACACATTGTGAAAGACGGGAAGAGACAGTAATAAATGTTGGGGTTTTGCCGGCCCCGTATATTATACACAAAAAAAAGCAGGTCAAAATCATAAACAAACAGTTCATAACGCGTCCCCGAGTCCTGGCGTCGCGGCCATTTTATTGGTGAGAAGCCGGAAGTGGAGGAATGCTGGGAAGGACTGTGAGGGAGGATGTGAAGGATGACGTCAGGGCCAGATGGCGGAGAAAGGGCGGAAGTGCCGCACTGCGGTCAAACCCGGCTATGGAGGATATATATATAGATATGTATATAGATATGTAGATATGAAGATATGTATGTGTATATATATGTATATATATATCTATACTAATAAAAGGCAAAGCCCTCACTCACTCACTGACTCACTCACTGACTCATCACTAATTCTCCAACTTCCCGTGTGGGTGGAAGGCTGAAATTTGGCAGGTTCATTCCTTACAGCTTCCTTACAAAAGTTGGGCAGGTTTTATATCGAAATTCTACGCGTAATGGTCATAACTGGAAGCAGTTTTTCTCCATTTACTGTAATGGAGATGAGCTTCAACGCCGGGGCGGAGTTTCGTGTGACATCATCACGCCTCCCACGTAATCACGCAGTACATAGAAAACCAGGAAGACCTCAAAAAAGCGCTCAAGAAAACATACATTATATAATTGAGAAGGTAGCGAAACAATAAGAAGCGAGCGAGTGCATATACTACCATATTCATGAGTTCTGCTACTTCGGAAACAAAGCACGATGTAAACCTACACTTTAAATTAAGTTCATAGACAGGCTGCCGCTGGCATTTGTAATTTAGTGCCTGCCCATATAAGGCCGTCCGTCAGCGGCAATCCAATAGCAAACTGCCACGGGTAAATATTCACGGGTGAAGGACTGTGCTTATGGAGAGGAAGATGAGATGGTCAGGGTGGTGTTTGACACAAACTCAGCGAAACTGCGAGAGAAAGTTTTAAGTGCCAGGACTAAGGTAACATTAAATAAAGCTATGGACATAGCGAGATGGCACCAGCACAGCTGGGAACCTTCGATGCATGTACACCGAGTGGCTCACGTGAACTGGCGCAGTGCACAGATAAAAGCAACAGTTCCAAAGAGCTGAACAAAACCGAATTACACAATTGAAAAGGCAGCAAAAATATGAAGCGTCTCATACATACAAACATATTCATAAATCCAACTACTGTGGAAACAAAGCACACGTTGGAAAAAGTCAATGTCCCGCTAAAGGAAGACAGTGTAAAAAACCCGTGCATGCAGTGTGTCAGGTCTCAGATAAAGAAGAAGACAAGCTGTTTATTGATGCAGTAAGAAACGAATCGATGAATGAAACCTGTCATCTTTACAGCGATTGACAAACACGGAATGTAACTTGAACACAACACATCCTACAAATACGAACCTGATTGAAAGAAATAATGATAATCAAATCCTTGATGACAGCAACACTCAGTAACACTCACAAAACAAATACTGTATATTGACAGTCATGTTACGTTATTTTTTAAAATGTTCCCTTTTCTTTTCTACCTTTTTTAACACACTACTTCTCGCTGCGATACGGGTATATATATATGTATATATATATAACCCGATCTACATACTCGAATAATGGATACTTTATTAGCCATCAATGATTGTTTTGGTAAAGCCATACTCAGTGTATTCATTAGATGAGCGGTAAAAAGTAAGGCGAGGGAGGATGACTATTGAGGCATGCAGGCTGTAGTCTTGCGTCAACTCTATCTGAATTGCGATCACATTTGAAAAATATATCTTTTCAAGTTCTATTTAGTCCATATGTGTCAAACTCAAGGGCGCGGGCCACATCCGCCCGTGTAATTATATCAGGCCCGAGATCATTTTATATACTGTATTATTGTTATTAAAGCCGGGTATATGAAGCGCTGGTAACACAATAAACTACAGATCCCATAATGCAGCGCTTCAGCTGCCTTGCCGAACACTAACGCGTTAATCAAGTCTACCTTATGATGCTGCAAGTTATTGCGAAGCTAGAGTTATTGCGCACTGAGTTTGCACGGCGCTTTGGTGACTTTGAAGAACAAAAAAAGTCTGTCTACATGCGGCTCGAACCCTGTGCATGTTTGGTAGCACATATCTGTGTGAGAAGCTCTTCTCAGTGATAAAGACTAACAAAACAGCACATGGAAGTCGCCTCACTGATGAGCACCTGCAATCCATCCTGAGAATCTCCACAACACAGAACCTCACACCAAACAGAAACGAACTTGTGGCCAAAAAAAGATGCCAGGCGTCCAGCTCTAAAATGACATATGAGCAAAGACAACTGAATGATTTGATTTGTTATTGCACGTAAGAGCGGAGTCAACCGTTTTAACAAACAGCGTATTGCACTGATACGAAATAGCTGTGTGTGTATATATGTAGATATGTATGTATATGTATATATATATGTTTATATATGTGTGTGTGTATGTATGTATGTATATATATATATATGTATTTGTGTATATATGTGTGTGTATATATGTAGATATATATGTATGTATATATGTGTATATGTATAGATATGTATATATATATATGTTTATGTGTGTGTGTAAATATATATATATATATATATATATATGACAACAACACTCATCACTCACAACAGTGACAAAACAATTACATTGACAATCAGGTTACATTATTTTCAAAATGTTTCCTTTTCTTTTCATTGCGTCTTTAACACACTACTTCTCCGCTGCGAAGCGCGGGTATTTTGCTAGTATATATATATGTATGTATGTGTGTGTGTGTGTGTGTGTGTGTGTGTGTGTGTGTGTATATATGACAGCAGCAATCCAAGCTGTGAGAAAACAGTAATAAGGAGGCGTGTCAGACGTCGTGGTACATTTTCTGATGCAGCTAGACGAAAATAACTTTGTGACGCTGCCACCAAATACACAAAACAATTACTTTGACAATCATGTTACATTATTTTTAAAATGTTTCCATTTCTTTTTCATAACTTCTTTAACACATGACATCACTGCTGGTATTTTGCTATATATATATATATATATATATATATATATATCACAGCGACACTCATAACAGTGACAAAACAATTACATTGACAATCATGTTACGTTATTTTCAAAATGTTTCCTTTTCTTTCTCTTTCCTTCTTTAACACACTACTTCTCTGCTGCCAAGCGCGGGTATATATATATATATATATATATATAGATAGATAGAGATATATATATATATATATATATATATATATATATATATATATATATATATATATATATATAGATATGAGAACAACATATATATATAGATAGATAGATATGAGAACAACACTCATATCAATGACAAAACAATTACATTAACAACCATGTTACGTTATTTTTAAAATTTTTCCTTTTCTTTTTCGTACCTTCTTTAACACACTACTTCTCCGCTGCGAAGCGCGGGTATTCTGCTAGTCTATACTAATAAAAGGCAAAGCCCTCACTCACTTACTCACTCACTCATCACTAATTCTCCAACTTCCCGTGTAGGTAGAAGGCTGAAATTCGGCAGGCTTATTCCTTACAGCTTACTTACAAAAGCTGGGTAGGTTTCATTTCGAAATTCTACGCGGAATGGTCATAACTGGAACATACTTTCATCTATATATGCTGTAATAGAATGCAACTCGATAGCCGTGGGAGGCGGAGTTTCGTATTAAAATATTTAATCAATCACATTTCAGCCATCATTTGTTGCCAGGCAGAGAGGCTTTCAGAATCTGTTGTGGAGGCACTCTAACACAGAATAATTGTCGATTAACCTATTGCTTCAACCAATCAGATTTTGAGTTGGTGTCAGTAGGGCCCTTTAGCAGGCGTACGGCAACGTCACCGTATTCAGACCCATTGATTGGATAGAAGCCGATATGGGGAAGTCTATGACGCCATTGAACGCACCATGAACGCTCCGAGCGAAAGATCATCGCGTGCACTACGGACAACTTCATGGCAGGATTTTGGACAATATTATTTGCCAGACACAGACCAGATTTCAAGACCATGAAAACCTGATATTTGTTATGCTCCTCGAGCCCCAAAACTTTCGGGAATACAAGAAAAATTTCACGCATGCAGCCTTCTACACTTTAACACAACAGCCACGGAGTGCTTTTTGATCTGTCTTGGCTAAAAACGGAACTGACTGTAATGTATGCTATGGATGATTTTCAAGGAAAATCTCCCACTGATCTCCTTGACTTCCTTCATCAGAAAAATCTGAATGAGAGCATGGGGCTGCTGTTCACATTGGTATATTTGGGGCGAGCATTCCGTGTACACTGCTTCTGTCGGCGGACATTTTCAGCCCTAAAGCGAATTCAAACTTATGCCAGGAATACCATAGGCGGGTTCGCCTTTCACCATTAGCTTCGATGGGGATAGAAAGTGAGGTTTTGATGGAACTGAAGCGCTCCGATAATCCGTACGACAGAGTAATTGAACTGTTTTTGAGGAAAGAGAGGACGATGGATTTTGTTTACAAATAATCCGAATTTGTGGTGAGTAAAATGTTGCGATTTTCCTAAATGATATTGCACGTTTATGAGTTATTATTGATGTTTTTTATGTGTGTCGCGGCTGTGGTTTCAGTAAAAAGGAAGTTGTTCATCCCTGGTTTGTCTATAAAATAAAGGCATTTATTGTGGTTACAGGAGTGTGTATATATATATATATATATATATATATATATATATATATATATATATATATATATATATACACACACAGTATATTTATATATATATATATACACACACAGTATATTTATATATATATATATATATATATATATATATATATATATACACTCACCTAAAGGATTATTAGGAACACCATACTAATATGGTGTTTGACCCTCTTTCGCCTTCAGAACTGCCCTAATTCTGCATGGCATTGATTCAACAAGGTGCTGAAAGCATTCTTTAGAAATGTTGGCCCATATTGATAGGATAGCATCTTGCAGTTGATGGAGATTTGAGGGATGCACATCCAGGGCACGAAGCTCCCGTTCCACCACATCCCAAAGATGCTCTATTGGGTTGAGATCTGGTGACTATGGGGGCCATTTTAGTACAGTGAACTCATTTTCATGTTCAAGAAACCAATTTAAAATGATTCGAGCTTTGTGACATGGTGCATTATCCTGCTGGAAGTAGCCATCAGAGGATGGGTACATGGTGGTCATGAAGGGATGGACATGGTCAGAAACAATGCTCAGGTAGCCCGTGGCATTTAAACGATGCCCAACTGGCACTAAGGGGCCTAAAGTGTGCCAAGAAAACATCCCCCACACCATTACACCACCAGCGCCAGCCTGCACAGTGGTAACAAGGCATGATGGATCCATGTTCTCATTCTGTTTACGCCAAATTCTGACTCTACCATTTGAATGTCTCAACAGAAATCAAGACTCTTCAGACCAGGCAACATTTTTCCAGTCTTCAACTGTCCAATTTTGGTGAGCTCGTGCAAATTGTAGCCTCTTTTTCCTATTTGTAGTGGAGATGAGTGGTACCCGGTGGGGTCTTCTGCTGTTGTAGCCCATCCACCTCAAGGTTGTGCTTGTTGTGGCTTCACAAATGCTTTGCTGCATACCTCAGTTGTAACGAGTGGTTATTTCAGTCAAAGTTGCTCTTCTATCAGCTTGAATCAGTCGGCCCATTCTGCTCTGACCTCTAGCATCAACAAGGCATTTTCGCCCACAGGACTGCCGCATACTGGATGTTTTTCCCTTTTCACACCATTCTTTGTAAACCCTAGAAATGGTTGTGCATGAAAATCCCAGTAACTGAGCAGATTGTGAAATACTCAGACCGGCCCGTCTGGCACCAACAACCATGCCACGCTCAAAATTGCTTAAATCGCCTTTCTTTCCCATTCTGACATTCAGTTTGGAGTTCAGTAGATTGTCCTGACCAGGACTACACCCCTAAATGCATTGAAGCAACTGCCATGTGATTGGTTGATTAGATAATTGCATTAATGAGAAATTGAACAGGTGTTCCTAATAATCCTTTAGGTGAGTGTATATATATATATATATATATATATATATATATATATATATATACACACCCGATCTACATACTGTCAAATAAACGAAACACATGCGTGGTGCAACACGAGAGGCTTCGCCTCTAGCGCTGATGTCCGAGGTTCGATTCCCGAGATGGGGTGCAGTGAGTGTGTACGCCTGATGAGCATAGAATTAGGGTGAAACACGTGCCGCGTATTGTTTGCATTATTTGACAGTAAAACTATTTCAGTATACATGTATTCAATATATATATAAATCAGCGCTTCCCGATTCATTTTACCCTCGCACCCAATGGTTTGAGAAGAAGTAGGAAAAAATATGAGGTTAACGCAGAAAAAAAGATCACCAGTTGAAGCTTTATGAATAATGGATACTTTATTTACCATCAATAATTATTTTGGTAAAGCCATACTCAATGTGGTCCTCCTTCCATGTTCTAATTTATTGACGACTAGCCATGATTACATAAACGGTAAAAAAGTAAGCGAAGCGGGTGACATATCCAGTCAGGCAGGCAACAGCTCAATAGCTCGAATTTGGATATAAGTAGATTCTATTTAGTCGACAGAAATATCTTTGGTAGGAATGTAAGTTGAATTTACTCTTTAAATTTCTATGGTGAAGAAAAATTTATGCAATGCTGACTAAATTTACCTTTCATTCCTACCAAACATATTTCTGTCGACTAAATAAAAATTACTTATATTTAAAATTTAAGTAGAACTTGAACAGATACGATACTTCATAATACCGACGCAGCACTACAGTAAGTGCACGTAAGAGCAGGAGTTGTCCGGTTTTTTTTTTTTCGTTTTTCTTCCTCGATGGATTCTGGCACCCCCAGCAACAGCTGCTCGCACCCCAAAGGAGATATATATATATATATATATATATATATATAGACATAGATATATAGATATATAGATATATAGATATATATCTATATATATATATAGATATATATCTATATATATAGATATATATATATATATATAGATATATATATATATATATATATATATAGACATAGATAGATATGACAGCAACACTCATATCAATGACAAAACAATTACATTAACAATCATGTTACGTTATTTTTTAAATTTTTCCTTTTCTTTTTCATAACTTCTTTAACACACTACTTCTCCGCTGCGAAGCACGGGTATTCTGCTAGTCCTTAGTAATTCCTTCCATTATTTTTCCTGTGATGCATGTTAAGCTTACTGGCCTATAGTTACTTGGATCTGCCCTGTCACCCCTTTTATATAATGGGATGATATTTGCCATTTTCCAGTCCTTCGGAATCTCTCCAGACACTCTTGACAGAATAAATCCTACCCCATTTCTTCTCCCATACAAACCATGATAGAACAGTTTTAATCCACCTCCGATCCACCTGGTCTTACTCCATTTGGTCTCTTGCCTGCACAATATTAACCTTCTTTCTCTCCATCATATTGGCTAACTCTCTCTTCTTACCAGTCATACTGCCAACATTTAAAGATTTAAAGTTCCTACCCTCAATTCCACTCTCTTTACCTTCCTGCTCTCATCCTGCCTCTGGACATGTCTTCCCCCTCTTCTTCTCCTTCTTCAGCCAACAGTCGCCCGATTTCTACAAGCACCCTGTTGGCTAACAGTACTTGTGGCAGCCGTTGTTAACCCGGGCCTTGACCGATCCAGTATGGAAATTTGTATTGTTATCTGCTTATTGATGTGGCAAAATTTTACATCAGATGCCCTTCCTGACATAACCCTCCCCATTTATGCAGGCTTGGGATCAGCATGAAGAAACACACTGGTTTGTGCATCCTTCTTAGCTGGGTTGTTAAATTAATATTACTAATTAAACTTAATACCTTTATAGTCAGTAATAATGTATACACATTTGGTTAAGTATGTTAAACTATCCAGACTATCTATTGAAGACATGTAATAGAATAATCTAAAAATATTTGCTATGTGTTGCCCTATGTGTACCTTCAGCGTCTTTCCTTAGTATCCACATGTGTCTGAACCTCTCTTGGCTGACTCTCCCTTTTTTGAGCATGTCCCCATAAAGCCTGCTTATCAGACTTCTCATCATTTTTGAGGCTCCTTCTTGTCTCCTGTCTACTTTTATACTTCTCATCTTTGAATGTGACTCTCAGCATGCCTCATAATCATTTATTTCTCCTTGTGTGTCTCACACTTCCACTTCCTCTTTTGATCGTGTCACAATGCCAAGTTGACCAGTCAGATTGCTCTAATGAAATGACACACACACACGCTTTAGTGTTTTATTATATACTAGATAAACATAGATTTTACAGGGATGCATATAAGCCTATGAATCCTGGCCTGTTTGATATCTGGGTAGTTTGTAAGTTTAATATATCTGCATTAGTTTTTCCCCTACATCCCCAAAGACTTGCGGTTTAGGTTAATTGCAGGCTCTAAATTGTCCCAGTTGACCGAGTGCACATGTATATGTGTGTGCTTTATGATGAACTTGTGCCACATCTAAGATTGCTGCATTATGCCAGATGCAGGCTGCTAGCATGAGAGACTGTGGCTCCCCACCACTTGACAATTAGAATAACTTGGTTAAAACAAATGCATGGATGTACTTATGATGGAGAGGGGTAAACATGTTGCATCCTGCACTCTGTACATGTGACAATATTATTATTAATTAAAACTTGGTAACAGAGCTTTTTTCTCAACATTTATGACCTAGCCTTACTAGGTTAATTGCAATTTGTAGTATTTTCCTTTATTTATTTTTTTAATACAGTCTGTCTTAATTAAGTTTAAACACATGTTAATCTTGTAGTATTTCTGATCATTTGGTTTGTTTTTGCTTGCGTTTGCTTATAAGTGTTGTTAGTAATTATCTTTGTTATGCAAAGGAAATCTACCATTGAACTTGCTTTAGCTAAAGCTTTATGTAGATTTCTGCAGTCCTGATTCTCTTCAAAAGGACTGATTTATGCCACTCATGCAATGGGAAGCTCAACAAGATTAATTTCCTTCTTTTACTCCGCTTAATGGGGAAGGAAAGGCTGGAAAGAAACAGGAAGCTGTTTAAGTATTCATATTCCGAATGATGAATTACCCAATTGGTTCTTTTTGCCACCTACCATAATGAGACCTCTGAGGTCTGGGCAGCTTGTGTGCAAGAATACAAAATTTAAAATCTGAATGAAATGTAATAATATGTTTTGTTTTTGCTGTAATTTTATGTGTTCTTCAGTTTCCTTAACATACATGTTCATCTGTTTAAATGCTACAGTTTCTTTGGTTATGATAGATATTTTGCAAGCTTTTTTGAGTGAGCCTTACAGGCAGTGATCAGATACCTAGTTTCAGATAAAATACTTTTTATAATTAGAAGTATTTGTATTAAAATAACTAAAATCTTGCCACTGATCAATTGCTGTGCATGACTAGTAATTTTATTTTTTGTTTTTGTTTTTGTAAATACATGCTCATTCCAAATGTTGCTTGTAAAACATTCCAAAACTAAATATGAGACTTTAATATCATTAGATTTTTTGTACAAATATCAAATTATACTCATTTTTTTTTCTTCTTCCTTGTCTCTAGAGTATGTGCTGATATATTACTTTGTATAGCAAATAATATATTTCTTTGTTGTTGTTTTTTTTTTTTTTTTTTACTGTTTCATATCTGAACTATATAATCCTAGCTTCATTTTGGTAGAAAACCTGCAGTAGGGTTGGGAATGTGTGGAAAGAAAAGGGGAAAGAGATCAAGTTTTTTCTTCTTTTTTTCCTTTCCAATACACTGTTCTGTATTTTATTGGTTATTCTGCTGGTTGCAATGCCAGCCAATGACAGATGTAAAATTTGTGATAAAGGAAATGTTTTTGAAATATTTCACATTTTCATTTTGCATCAGAAGATACGTCATAGAATGCTGAAACAGTAAAACTCAAATCAGTAAATTTTGTAAACTGTAATGTTAAAGATCTAAATCACAACCTTAACAGAAAAAAAATTCTCTCAAGTCTTGCATCTTTAAGGGCAGAGATAGTATTGTACAGGCGGCTTGCTTAATAAATAAGGATTAGTTTCAGTTGAAAAGAAAATGGGTTGGTCAATTTTTTCATTATGTGTGTGATAAGAAAACAAACAGGAATAGAAATTTTAATTGACATAATTATTACATTTATTGACACTGATCTAATCTACGACTCTGAGCAGCAATACCAAATGTGGATGGTCAAGAATTTATACTTAAAACAATACTCAACCCAAAAATTATAATTTTTATACTTGTTACTCACACTTGTCATTAGTAGTAATGACTGAAAAAAACTTTAATTTCATAATATCATAGAAAATTGGCATAAAATAAATTCCAGATATAATAGGCTTTAACATGGGGCCAATATTAGACAACAACAAAATACTGTAATATCAAAATGTTGATTAAACTGTCTCATGCTACTTGTGTTGGTTGTATAATCCACATGTCTGGTGTCTAGTTGCACACTCACAGTGTCCCTAACACATGTATTTTGGGTAAAGTATTGTTAAATGAACTACTTTCAGAAAATTGTCTCATAAACAACTGAGAAATGTGTTCAAACAAGAACAAGCTTTTAAGTTGGAGTCCAACCTCCTCAATCATGTCTTGATCATGAGTAATGCTCAGCAATAGTTCATTCATTGGCTACCATTGCAAGTCATGTGATATGAACATTGCAGCGTGTGGTCTGAGCGAAGTGTAGAGTTTAAAGAGGTTAAACGTTAGATAAGCAAGTAAAGACACTATCAAGTGGAAAGTATGCCCCATATATACAGTATGTTTATTTGATGTGCTTCAGCAAAGAGAAAGTCAATTCACTGGTTCAGTTTCACAAACTTGGAAACAAAGCAGACCAATGAATGAAGGAAGAGGAGGAGGAGGAGGAGAGTCTTGACTCGGTTGTATTATGCGTAGTCTGAGTTGAGAAAGATGTTTGTAGTGTACAATTTTTTTTAGTTTGATTGAACTACAGTGCAGATTAATGAGCAATATTACTTGCATTCATAATCTGAAAATCATTTTGAGAGAAATCATTCCCAACTATGTCTCTAGTTGTCTAATGGTATAATCTTTTGAAAAGACTTGTATAGCTTTGACATATTTCTTGTGTCTTTATTGCAAAAGATGCAAACATAATGTTAATGTGCACATCTCTGAAAGTCCCAGTGGTAAGTGTGGTACACATACTAAATATTGTGTCCTTTATGGAATTAAGGAAATATTGGTTTTTTTTCAGTGCAGCTGCCAATTGTTTTTTACATTGGTTCCATATTCTAAGAAAATTTTGAGTCTCTGAAGTTCTGCATAGTTGGCATAATTAATGATTGCAGGTATACTGAGCAAAGTGTACAGGTAGCAATTAGGAGCAGGAATTAATCTCCGAGCCAGTACCAGATTGTCTTTTTCTGATAATATCCATATTTTCATAGTAACATATATTTGCAATTCAGCAGAATATTGTAATGTGTTGGAAGATGAAGACCTGACCAGTTTAGAACATATTGTTTAACTGTTTTCATAAGGTTAGTAATGTTAGATAAAAACAGATTTTTAAGTTGTTGTGTAATCTTGATTCATAGTTTGTGAACAGTTGCGAGACAGTTAAATAAAACATCATATTTAATCTGACATGCAAGGCTGAAACTCAATTATAGAAATTCTACAGTACATTTAGTACTTCAGGGTATGATAATTATGGACTGTTTAGATTTCACATACAGACTTCCTCCAAATTACAAGCAACAGCTTACAAAATTCTGGTATACAAAGAAATCCTTTTTATCTTTTGTCTCATGAACTGTCATAAATCTGAATTTTTCTGGTTACAAAGAATGAGTCAAGAACATTATCAAATGCATACCACTAGTGCTAACTCCCGATAATCTTTGCAGTCATTCCAAATATACTTCACTGCAGCCTGTGGAACAGAGCAAGGCTAGATATTGGTGACACACAATCGTTGTCTCAGTCATTTTCTCAGATGCCATTATCAGAAGCCTCGTAGCTCCCACACTTTGCATGGCTTGTTAACCTGAATTGAGCACATCTCCCATGTGAATGTTCTGTATGTGCCTGATTTTATAGATGCTTAAAATTAACAATTTACATAATTGTAATATAACTGTAAAAAAATCTGTTAGAGAAGAATGATATTGAGCCAGAAAAAAAGGTATATATTGGTTGGATGTGGCTTCTGGGCCAAATGATGATCCTGGGTTTATACCTTTTCAGTGGTGTTATGGCATTTAAATGGTACTGTAATGATTTTAACAAGCAAAACAACTGAATCATATTGCACTGTTTTTTCTGAAATTATGAAAAATGTTTTCTATGCAGTTATTTGCTAGATTGTAAATGTATGAAGTTGTATTTATTGTAGCTCTAAATTTAAAAATACAGTATATGCTGCAATATTTTAAATAAAACCTGGTTTTATTTAAGATGATAACAAGTAAGTAAGAACGTCTCGGTACACATACAACTCAGTTCACGACCAAAAAGTTCACTAAACTTTTGCCTTGGTTCACGACTACACACTCGGTATACAAACAAGCCAGTTTCCCTTTCGGTTTGTGCACGCTGATGATTTCCGCAAGTGTTGCATTGTTCTCGGTCAGACGTGCGTGCTTGCACATGTGTGCATGCTTTCGCTGTGAACTCTTTGTGCTCTATTCCATTTCCCTTCCGGTTTGTACGCGCCGATTACTGTATTTAAGCACATGTTGAGTCGCTCCCTGTTCATTGTTCTCAGTCAGACGTGCGTGCTTTACCTGTGATCTCTTTGTGCTCTACAGTATTTCGTGTGCTTTTGCAGTTAACCATGGCCTCTAAGCAAGTGAAGAGTGGTGAGAAGAAGGTTTTGAAGAAAATTGAAATCGAAGTAAAGAAAGAAATCATTGAAAAGTTTGAGCGTGACATTCGTGTTACTGATCTTGCCGCCGAGTACAAGAAGTCAAAATCTACGATTTCGACTATTCTAAAGCAGAAAGAATCTATTAAAGCAGCTGATGTTGCAAAAGGAGTTACAGCATTAACCACACAGAGGCCTCAAGTGCTGGAAGAGGTGGAAAAACCTTTGCTAGTGTGGCTGAACGAGAATCAACTTGCAGGGGATAGCGTAAGCGAGGCGATGTTATGCGAGAACGCCAGGAAGATTCATGGTGATTTGCTGCAAAATTATCCTTCTACGAGTGCCGAAAGTGAGGAATTTAAAGCCAGTAGAGGATGGTTTGAAAAGTTTCGCAAAAGAAGTGGCATTCATAGTGTGGTAAGGCATGGAGAAGCTGCTAGTTCCGACACTGAAGCTGCGAAAGAATTCGTGAAAAATTTCACGAAATTAGTGGAGGACGAAGGCTACATTGTTCTGGAAGAGGATGCCGAAGAGGACCTACATTACCCAGGAAGAGAAGGCTATGCCCAGCCATAAACCAATGAAGGACAGGTTAACTGTTTTGCTGTGTGCTAACGCTAGTGGCGATGTAAAAATCACGCCACTACTTGTTGTTTACCAATTTGAGAACCCTCGTGCTTTCAAGCAGCATAATGTAAACAAAGCCAGACTGCCTGTGATGTGGTGGGCAAACGCTAATGGGTGGGTCACAAGGACCTTGTTTTTGGAATGGCTGCACGAGGCTTTTGCTCCCGCCGTGAAGCGATATCTCTAAGAGAATAACCTGCCTAAAACAGCTAAAAACACCAGAAACCCAAGAAATCACAACAGAGAAAACACCTGAAGGAAAACATCCCTCCATCGCGGAGCGGACACTCCCTCAAAACTGTAACCTCCTCTCCACCCAGTTCCTCCTCACTTCATGCACAACTCTACTCATGCAAGGTTAGTTTTCATGGTGGTTTATGGTTTTTGTATTACGGATTTTTTAAAAGTTAATTTTTCAGTTCGTAGCGTGAACTGTTGCAATGTTACTTTTCTCTTTTTTCAAATGTTCTTTTTTTTCCCTGTGCTTAAAACTCATTTAAAAAAAAGTTTACAGGAAGTGGTTCGTAGCGTGATTTGTTGCAATGTTACTTTTCTTGGTGGTTTATTAAATTACAGATTTTTCAAATGTTCCTTTTTTCCCCTGTGATTAAAACTCATTTTAAAAAAAGTGTTTACAGCGATCGGGTTATAAGGCTATTAGCATGAACTCCTGCAATGTTAATTTCTTGGTTGCTTATGGTTGGTTTTTAAATAAAATTTGGATTTGTTCAAATGTTCTTTTTTTTCCCCCTGTGTTTAAAACTCCTTAAAAAAAGTGTTTACAGTGATCAGGTCATAAGGCTATTTTGCAAACTCTTACAGTGTTAGTTTTCTCTGTTGTTCAAGGTTTTCTCTGTGTTATTCAATGTTTTTACATTTAGTTTACTATTAGATGTGCATTCTATCATATAATTAACTATATTTGTGCTTACAAATCTTTAAAAAAATATATTTACATACAGTTCGTACGGTCTGGAACGGATTAATTGTATTTACATACAATCCTATGGGGGAAATTGCTTCGGTTCACGACCAACTCGGTTTACGACCAGAGTTTTGGAACGAATTATAGTTGTGAACCGAGGTTCCACTGTATGGTACTGTTCTGAAATTAATAATAATTAACTTTTCCTGATTATGGTTGTAATTTGTTTATGATGTGTCTTTGTCATGTTGTGATAGCTGAAGTGGGCTCAACCATCTAAGCCACTTTACCATTGCAAAAAAATTAAATCTACGTATGTTGGGCATGTTTATTATAGGCTATTTTCAGCTAAATTCAATTGAAAGGGCAGCATGGTGGCAGAGTAGTTAGCTACAATTCAGTACCCAGGCTTTGGTTATATAGAGCTTGAATGTTCACCCCATGTCCACATGTTTTTTTTTTTTCTTTTCTTCCTCATCCCGAAAGATGTGCATGTCTGATTAAAGAGCAATTTGTGTACATCAATTCAACCAATCAGTACTGCCATGATCAGTATGTAGCCCCACATGACCTTGTATAAGAATAAGCAGGTTTGAAATGCTAACTTTAATTGGAATGAAGTAAAAAAGTGGGGTTTTCATAACAGGCAGTGTAATGGACCATGTTCAAAATACTGTATATTCAGTGTAAACATTCTCAATTATACGAATTCTTTCTTTTACATGGTCAACAGTGTCTTTTTCCAATTTCCAAACAGAGTTCTGATGCTATTGGCACCCAAAGTCAAATTCTTCTTTCTTTTCACCCTCTTTTATATGTGCCCAGTATATTGCATGACTAGAAGAGACACACCTCTTCATTTCTCACTGATCTTAATGGGAAGGGTTTTCTCTTAGTAATATTTGGTTGACCTTCAGAGGCTTCTTCAATATGACATGTCTTCACAACCCTCTCAAATTAGAAGCAGAACACGTAAGTATCTGAAGTTCTCAGCTCCCTTTTTAGTGACTTCCCCTTTGCTTCCAGTATAATTTCCCCAAGGAGGTGGACGGACATAAGACACTATAGACATTAACCCAATAGTTTGCTTGTTTGCTTATTTGTTTTTCTATTGTGGTTTCTTCATTATTTACGTTCATTTTTTAAATTGCTTATTGCTAAAACAAATTTGTTTAGTTGTATGTTTTGTGTGTTTACAGTATTTTCTTCTATATACTCTTCCTCTAATTACTGTGTTGTTTGATGTATAAATTATTTTATCTGAGTTGGAGCCTGTTTAATATGTTTATCACTATTGTGATTTTTGGTTTCTAATCTGAAATTGTTATTCTACACACAAATAAGTTTTGCTTGTGGAGACCACTGTCTGCCATGTTTGTGAAGAAATAACTTTGAATAGAAAAATTAAGAACTTACCCTTTAACTGATATAGACAGATGATATTCCCAGACACTGAAAGATCACTCAATAGATTTATAAACTTTATAATTAACAGCAAAGAAGAAAAAAAAATGAAAAAATTGATTAATGGAGTCAAAATAAACATCCCACCACATACATTCAAAAGAGTATCATTTCAAAGAAAAAGCTGTATTTTAACATATATTTAATTTATTTACATAGCCAATGTTTGTGTAGTCTTTAAATATCTCCTGTGTAGCTAATATGGTTGATGACAGTGACATTTGCATACCTGTGTTTCATACCATGATATTTGTTCTCTTCTTCCTTATGACATTTTTTCTTCAGCTGAACTTTATAATTATTCTCTGCTGTATCAATAGGCAATCTTGCTCCTCTCTGTAATCTACAAACTCACCACTTCCTCCTTTGTGGACCAAGTCAGGTACTGGGTTAGTACTGCTTTCTAGGAAAGGGGACTTAGAAATTAAGTTCAGGTCAATTCATTTTCTCATATAGTGATAATTGCTGAGTACCTACACAGACTTACAGATAGAGCATCAGTGGTAAAATATATAATTAAACAACATTTTATACATAGTTAAACAACGTAGTTAAACAATAATTCCATAATCAACACCTTTGATTAAATTGTAATTAAAGTTATGCTAACATAGTTTCCAGCTATCATTAAATTTGGTCTGTTGGTACAGAGGATACAAAAGCTATGTTTCTTTTTAAGTAAGTTCCTGGAGAAAATAAACCACAGGAGGGGCCAGTAGCCCTTTGTAACATGCAACATTATAGACTAATTTAGAACAAACTTTTAAATATTTTCTCCACTACATTAAACCAAAAAAGTGTAAACTTTAGCAAGGATTCAAATATGTCAGGGAACATGTTAAACATTTACAATTATTCATTGTTTCTGTGCAAGTTTTGCCTGGACTGTACTTCATCCAGTAACAAATGTTAAAAAAAATGACACACTCTACATATTAATGGTATATATGACAACTGGATCATACACCTTTTATGCTTAAAAAACATCTTCAAATGATTTTTGCAGAAGACAAAATGCAGCATACAGTATAAACCTCATGTTGTAGCACATTGACTTATTGACAAGGAAATATTTTCTGTAGTGATAGATTTAGCATGTGTCTAAGTATGTTTTTATTGCTGTTGATCTTCTGCTATGCATTGTTTAGAAGAAGTCTTATGTCTGAATTTGAATAGCACTAGAAGTGCCAGGCGGAAATCCAGAGGAAAGGGAAAGAGTTGTGAATAAGGAATTGCTATCATTGAGATTCATGTTCACATCAGATGACAGGATATGGATCCTAGATCTGGCCAAAACACAATGCCTAGTTCCACTACTTTCAGACCAAAGGTTTGTAAACATACAGTTTTATTTCTAGGTTTTGAATTATTACATCCATCTGTTAAGCCATTTAGATTGTGATTATTTAATGAGGTATATTTTTTAACTTAAACTAACCCAAGGTAATTATCAGTACTATATTCAGCCACATAGATTCCTTAAACACTGATGAAAATTATAGAGACTTTTGTTTGTTTGTTTGTTTTATTGAAGTAGGGGACCATGCAGAATTGTTTGATTTGTAATTTTAAACTGGAGCAGTGGGGTAAATCAAGGAAAAATGTGTCTTTGTCTCAAACATTATCAATGGCACTGAATGTGTTTAATGACCCACTTTGTAACATTAGGTCTTAATGTTCCTAATTTATTTTTAAATAGTGTATTTTTTAAAGATTGAATAGTAGTACATAAATTACAAGTCAGTAAATCTTGTAATACTATATCTTATTCTATTCAGATTAGATGTCTTATACCTGTTCAAAGAGCCATTTGACCATACCATTGGATTTATCTTTGGAGACTTTACAAAATACGGACTCTGCTTTTTCACCATTACTTTAATCTACACTACCCATCAAATGTTTTAGAACACCTCTTTTTTTCCAGTTTATCTTCAAATGTTGAAATGCAATGAATGATCTAAACATCTGTAGTTTGTAAACTATTAGTTATTCCCTGAAGAAGGCCCATTTCTAATATTCTGAAATGTACTTTTTTCAGTTTTTGCTAACCTAAAGTTTAAATTTAAACCTCTGGTAGTTTGCTGCTTAACCTTTCACCATTTTAGGTCATTCATTGCTGTTAGAGAATTACATATTATTGTTATTCCAAGACTGTCTGATAAATACAATTTTATTACAGTGAAGACTGAGAAAGGGACATTTCCAAAATATGTGGCCCAACGAAGTAGGTCATTCTTCACAATTAGGGTCTAGACTAGGGCTGGGCGATATGAAAAAAAATCTTATCACGATATTTTTTTTCATATCAGTCAATATTGATATATATCATGATTTAAATCAAATCACTTTTTTTCTTTTATTTAATTTATTAAAAGAATGTAACATTACACACAAGCAAGTCAAACATAACAAAACTAAATTCAATTCCATCCCCACCCACGAGAAAGAGAAAAAAAAACAACAGCTAGAGTAGGCGCCTGGCCTGGACCTTTGGAGAGTCTGTCGGGAGGAGGATGGGAGACACCGGAACCAGCGGTGCGAGTGAGCTGGGGGCTGCGATCTGGGCATTCTGGGCATCCATGGCACCTCAGCAGTGCCACAGGCTGATCGCTTCCATAATGCAGTGATTCATGCGGGGGGAGCCCTGACCGGGTGTTGGGTGCATGCATGGACAGACGTTTCAGTAGGCCAATATTTCTACATTAATTTTTTTAATTTTTTGTAATTTTTTGTCTTATGTAATATTCTAATTTTCCTAGATAATGTGTTTTGAGTTTTCATTGCCTGTAGGCCATAATCAGCAAAATGAAAAGAAATAAATGATTGAAATATATACAGTAGATCCCGGAATACAAGCCGACTCGGTATTAGCCGACCCCCTTCTCTACCTACTAAATTACATGTATTTGCCGATGACTGGTATTTAAGCCGACCCCCTTCTCCAAGCAAAATTTTCTAAATTTCCTTAAAAGTGTCTCTTCAGGTATATTTATCATGTTTATCGGCTAGAATTTGAGACTGCCAGCATTTTTGATGGAAACCAGGAAGTGATTGCAGGGAAGTTTGGTAAAATGAAACGTTTGTGTTGAAACTATATACGCAAATACGGTACATCGACGGGTGGATTTCCGGAGACTTGTTATAAATTTGATTAACTTAAATGCGCAATACAGTGGACCCTTGACTTACAAACTTAATTCGTTCGCGAAGGCTAACCCATAATGCGTTCCGAACCTCCCACTGCAACACTTACTTAACCTTTTCATAATAAAAAAGGGTTGTATAATGTGCATAATTTACCAAAACACCAATAATTTTTCTAATGTGCTAACCAAAAAGTTATAAAAAGTGCCTAGCCTACCAGAAGTAGGCAAGATTAAGCTAGGAGCATGGCGGCGCGCATGGTCGCAGCAGCTCAGGGCTCTCCTTTTCAGTGCACTTTTTTGTACTTTTTTTTTTCCTTGTTTGTGCACGATCAGTTTCGCGAACATCCGCTACACCCGTCAGAACCTTATAGACATCGGTGACCCGAGCCAGACATCTGTTTCGAGTGTTTTTCATCACACGCACAACATCCCAGACAACATAGCGAGACCAGCGGGCTCTCCGTGGATTGTTCTCGGGTCTAGGAGACGACACAGACGGAGAAGGGAAAGAAAGCAGAAGCAGGGCCGCAGATCCGGCGTTATGCTAAGGCTAAAAAAAAAAACATACAAGCCCTATACAGAACTTTTTTTCTGCACTGAAGGAGCTGCTTTTAATCTCATTGTAGATGTGTATAGTGACAATAAAAGGCATTCTATTCTAGAAACAACAATTTCATACAGCACTCACCATTTAATTTGACATCTTTGGGCTGCAGGAAGGGATGAGGAGGAGAATGAAACGGAAGGTGGTTATTGTTTAGAAGGAGCCTCCTTATGCAAATCTTTTCTTTGTAAAATTGTCGAGATGGTGGATTTCAACATGCTGTACATATTAGCGAGAGCGGTCACACGAACAGCACTCTCATATTTTCACACAATTTCCATCTTCGTTTCGATTGTGATTGCTTTCTTTACCTTCTCTTCCTTCCTTAGCAATTATGTGTCTTGCTTACATGGTCTTAATGAATTATATATATAGGCAAATCACTGCAATGACCGAAATTACATCCACGAACACATGTATCTGGGCTCCGACTGACGCGACTAACGCTCTCTGTTGTTTGTTTACAATCGCGCAAGCGGATACATGTGACCGCATCCGGGTCGTAACGCAAGATGTTGATCGTAAATCAAAACAAAAACTTTTATTTTAAACTTCCCGATAATTTATTATACATTTTATTAATAAAATCAACAACTAAAACACTTTTTTGAATAAATTCTTTATTTAATTTAAAGTACCGGCATGCAAAGTTACTTCTTCATCTGAAAGATGGCTCTGTGGTTTCGTACTTCCGTATTCATCGGCAAAACCGGCATTGCGCTGGAAATCTTGAATCTGAAACGATACTCGTTGTATAAACTGACCCCCAAACTCCAAGCCAAAAATCTAGGACGAAATTCTCGGCTTATATAACAGGATCTACGGTATTAAAAATAAAAGTTCGAGAGTAGTAAAGAGAGAGAGGAATGTTTATCCCCAATATAAATGCTTATTCTAAAATATTATTGATTAGATCGTGCCAGGTTTAAAAAAAAAGTTGTGAACATATCCAATAAGAGAAAATTACATTTTTTTCCAATTTCAAATAGTATATAACATTGGTTAACTACTGACTTAACAGAGTTGGGTTAGGATTCTTCCAGTTGAGCTAGACAAGTCTAAGTGCAAATAGTGAAGTGAATGTGATTACAGTTTGTTTGTCCTTCTCCATTTTAAGTACATCTGGGAGTACACCAAACACCGCTGTTAATGGATTAGGGGTGATTGTGACACCAAGGCTGCCTGATAGGCATTTAAAAATGTTTGTTCTGAATGATGTTAATTTGGTACATGCCCAAATCATGTGGTCTAGTGAAGCTGGAGTTCAAGTGCAAGGTTCGCATGTTGGATTTTGCTTCTGGAACCATTTTGGACAATTTCAACACTAGAATTACTGGAACCTACGAAAAAGCTCGTAGATCAGGCCCACCTTAAATTCTATCGTACCTCTACGCCAGAGTCTTTTGTCCTGTAAATGTACTGATAAAGACAAGCAGCAAGATCGGGGGAAAAAAAAAATGCAGTCACTGATTACAACCACAGGATGTTATGCAAATTTTAATATGAATAATGTTGCATCCGTGCCACAATGTTTTCCGAAATGTACTATACAGGTTATAAAATGAATAATTCCAAATATCATATACAGTATACCTATGTCTCTGTTTTGTTTTGACTACGGCTTTGACATCATAGACCATAAGGTGTATGCTAATTCAGTGTGAGCCGGAACACTCAATAAAACTGAATTAAAAAAAATCAAGTGACGGTGAGATACGAAGAAGGCAGATTCACCACCGTTTGTGTGTCAGCTTTTATCCCTCCAGATCAGAGAATGTCCAGTTCCATTGCTTGAAAACACTACTCACATCTACAGTTATTCCCAGTTTCAAATAAAAACTAACAGCGTCAGATCCCTAGGGCTGTAGTATGTATCGTGATTGTGACTGAGAGAATAAAAGTAAAAAAAATAGGTAACTTTTACAAGTCCTATAAATGTACATCGGCTGTTACAGACGCAAACCAAATGTATGTGTGTGCTGTATAATATTAAAAATAAGAGTAGCTCACTACTGAAAACGGCAAATATAGGAGGCAGTTGGGATCGAACCGGGGAATGCAAGTCAGCAAATCTTACCGCTACGCCATGGAAGCTGTTGTCTTATCCTTGAACCTTGTGTGAAAGTGTTTATTTGATCTTTGGACTTCATGCTTCACACATTATATAGTTTATGCCAACATTTTATCATTTACTACTAAAATATGAAAAACGTTTCTGTTTTAACAATGTGTATTACACAGATCTATTATTTCCACTCTAAAACTCCAGCACTTCACTCCTAGATAATCAAGGCATGAGCTGGGAGAACTTTGTGCATGTTCTGCGGCCGTGGAGGCATGGAATAGCAGGCTGCTTGTCTTTATCAGCACATTTACAAGACAAAAGATGCTGACGTAGAGGTGCGATGGGAGTTAAGGTCGGCTGGATCTACAAGTTTTTTCGTAGGCTCTTGTAATTCTAGTGTTAAATGAGATAATTGTGTTTGATTAAAAAAAAAAATGCAGTTGAATAATTGAATGCTTTATGCATATGGAGGTAGAATGAATTATGTGCATGGCTGCCTTCCACTCAATATTGAGTAAGAGATCATTTTTCCACTGTACTCTGGTATCTAGAAGGGACTTTAAAATGGTTTACTATATTATAGAAATGCTGTCTTTAAGACTGATCAATATCTAGAATAGAAATAGGTGGGAGATGAGGAAAATAAGGCAGATTTTGATTAGCAGACTTTCTAATTTAGAGTCAAATCACAATTTTTGTCAACTTTAAAGGTTCCTTTTCACTCCTAAGTGAGATATGAAGCTGTCATAAGGTTAATTTTGGTTTAAATATTATTTATTATTTATTTTTTGTCAGAAGCTGAACATGACAGATGTACTGTGCAACATGATACAACTGTATTTGAAATAAATAAAATAGGTACATATAATAAACTAGAATCTTACTTCTGACCTGTCAAAAGCTTCAAGTGTTAAAACAGAACACAAACTGCACAACTAAATTATTTTGTCAATTCCAAATAAATAAAATTAGGTAATACAAAATAAGATTTGATTCTGAGCAGTCAAAACATTTCCAGTTTTACAGGAGAACGCACTAAATTTGTTTATCAACTCCAAATAAAATCTTTATTTTAAAATATTAAATCTAAAACTAAAATCTTAAAAGATTTCAACGTTTACAGGGGAGCACAAAGTAAATTCTTTGGTCGGTTCCAAATAAATAATGTAGGTATTAATACAAAGTAAAATCTCAAAAAAAACCTCTCTCTATACTATCTCCTTTCCTTTGTATAGATTCAAACTGTTTTAAATAGTTGGGAAGCAAACCCACAAATAAATAGTACATATACTCAGTACAAATTCAACCAACTTTCAAATCTGAACAAATGAGAACGTAAATAAAATTGACATATTCAGTCAATTGTGGTTAGCTTATGCTCCAAGGTAGATGTCTACATTGCAGAATTTGAGGACCCAATCTAACTGCTTGCAGCGCAGGACAGATTTTCAGTATTGGGGTGGAAGCAGGCCGTCGATAGCTTTGCATTGGCGGAAGCTAAAGTCTGTGAATATAGAATTCATATAGCACATTTGCCTCAGCAGTTAGGACCCATGCATATACTGTCTTGCACGCAGCTTCCTGAAGATTGCAGAGCCTTACATCCACAGCGGACACCATTAAAAAGGGATAGTACAAGACTGCAAAAACTGTTATCAATGGCGATGGCAACCAAGTGCTATTTGCTTGCTATGGTAAATGTGCTAACATACAGTGGACACAAGTCAGGCACCTCATGTTTAAAGTGCCATGCGTGTGCAGTAGCAAAGGGTCAAACTAAACTGACATTCTTTGCAAACCTGTCAAAAGTAACAACTAACACTGAAAATGAAGCACAGGATCAATGTGCAAATTTTGTTTGAAGGATATAGGGCTTTACAACAGTGTGTGCTGAGGGCTATATTCAACTTGCACAGTACCTGGTTAACAGGGCAGCCAAAATTGGAAAGTGTAAATTTTAAAGACATACTGCCTCATCTGATAACTATATCGCAGCACATGGTAGAAAAGGTCAAAAACTGAGAAATGATATTGTATATGATATGCTAGAGACCATTAATGGGTGTGCTGTCACAACTGATACTGAAAACTCTGAAAAAATCTCCTTCATATCTGATACCATCTATTATATTAATGCGAGCTACAATCTTGTGTCAAGGGTGCTTTTTGCAACCCAGTTTGAACCAAGCATGAGTTTTTGGAATTGACTGTTTTGACCTAGGAGCAAGCACAATCATTGCCTTGCGCAGCTATACCAGATGACACTGTAGTGCCCCCATTCTTAACACGGTTTAATAAAATCAGTACTGCGCAGAGGCACAATAAATCCCCATCCCAAGTGCAGCACTTGCTTGGGTCTAGGACTGTAAAGTCTTGCATTGTGCATGCTCTAAAGGATGGCACTGCTTCAGATGGTACAGAAGATTAGCAGTATTAATCAAGTTTGTGGGAACCTGCTTTCAACACATTTTCCAGTGCAGGCTACTCTGCTTGGTCGGACTTTACATAGCCAAATTATCTTTATACTACCAAATTCCCGGACCCTTCTTTTCAACAAAGTCGTCATCTTTTGAGTCTTGGGCCATGTCCGTTGGAGTGTCGTCTTTGGTAATGCCGATTTTTTTTTAGTTTTTGTTAACATTTTCTGTTGTCATTTTCTCTATTATCTCACTCCTACTCCTGACGTACTGGCGTGCACTATGGAGTTAGATTACCACTAAAGGTCTGTATGCAAGGAAAACAAATTTTGTAAGGGTGAGCGACATTTTCAGAGCATTTTATAAGTGTAAATTAACTCCATAGTGTATGGCTACTGCAGCCCAGACGTCAACTCGTGTGCCTCCGCCAGGCCAACCGCTACTGTGCTCAGAACTGTGTGCGTCATCCTAACCTGACGTGGCTGTAACTCTGTTCCAGCCACATGATTGGTTCAGTGTGGTGCTATTCTTATTAACATTGGCTTTTCATGTTGTCTGTCAAAACATGGATGGAACTATCAGGCTTCTATTGATCATGCCTTACATTTCTTTCGAGGAAAAGTTATTTTGCGATAATTATCTTTATCATTGTTTTGCCCAGCCCTAGAATAGACCTAGTAATATTTTCAAAATGAGTCAAGACGTTTGTGTACAATGTACTATTTTAAGCTGACACAGATCAATGGAACAAGGTATTTTGCTGTGTCTTAGTTTCAATTAGTAAAATTAGTATTTTGTTTTGAGCACTTTCTTACATTATCTAGTGTTACACTCTTTTGAAAGCACCAGTTTATCTTGAAGATAACTTTCTGTGTCTTTTATCTTGGCTACGGAGTACAGTTTCAACAGTTTATATTGGGAGGCATGTCCAAAAGAAATGTTTTGATAAAAGTTATATTTAAGGCAGTTTTATCATTAGCAAATTATTTCTTTATGTTCAATTGCTGCCAAAATCTTTGAGGTCTTCCTTTTTAACTTAATTATGCTAGAGTTATTGCAGCACAAATAAATGGTTCTTATTACATTACAATTTCAAATTGGGAGCATATTGCCCCCATTGGTCAAAGATTACAGTAATAGAATGATGTTCTCTAGTATGTGCATATCCAACTCTGCTTAACCAATCAGTGCCATGAAGATTGGATCTCTTAGAGCATTTTTTGTTACTTATTGCTAGTTTGTGGCCATGTGTTGATGACAGCATTAGTATAGGAAGGCAGACAGCTTCAAGTATGTTATAAACAAAAAGCATATGGCCCATGCAGTCTGTAGCAGCTGATTTGGAAAATGGAATGGGTTAGATTTTTCTGGTCAGATGAGTTGCAGGGGGAAAAGAGAAGGACAATTTTTCTGTATTTTGTACAAACTTTTGTGCCTGTGACATTTTTTTGGATTTTTTCAAGTACCTTTGGAAGACATTTTGTACAAATGGTACTATTTAAAAAATATTAGCATATGCTGTTGGTTTTTGACAGTATGGAAGCATATGTAATATATGCATGTGCAAATGTAGGAGGACATATAGTATGTGTTCCACGTTAATGTGTGTTTATTTTAAATTTGTGCTTGTTTTTGTTACATGTTTTGCCTGGAACCTACTTTAAAATTGTTATTATCATGTTCTGAGAATTCCCATGTCACCGTATTTTTTTATCACTCCACTGCCATGACTTTGGCTAGGAGCACTATAACTTCAACAACCATTGTGTATCAGTTTGTATGTCTTTTAGTTATTATTGTTTTGAACTTCTGTCAATGATTTCACCTCTTTTTTGGTTAGTGTTTTGGTTTTAGTGAAAGATTCATTTTGACTTCATGGTTTTGTCATTTCTTGCCTGCCTTTTTGGTTGCATATTTTCATTTCCCAGTCCTTAAAAATCTACTTGTTCTATCTTTCTAATACTGTGTCAGAACAATAAACCATTGTACAGGTGATGTCACACAATGTGACTTCCAGGGGTGCATTCTCCATCCCCACAAATTGGAGATGTTCTTAAAAAACAACATGATATTGTGGAAAATTTTCAAACATAGCACAAATCAAAATTAACAAAGTGAATTATAATATTTAGAAAATAAATACATATTTAAATTAAACACTGTTTAAAACTATAAGTAAAAATATTTGACTAAAGAAAAAAGTTTTAAATTCATCCTCATCTTGTGCAAGGCTTTCTCTTATTCAGTTTAAAGTAGTACATAGGCTACATTGGTCAAAGTCTAAACTATCTAAAATTTATCCCAATGTTCCTGACCTATGTGACCGATGTAACTCCTCTCCCTGCAATTTAAGCCACATGTTTTTTCTTTGCCCCAAAATCCAGTTATACTGGACCTCCTATTTTGACATTATTTCTCATGTTTTTGGAATCCGACTGGAACCCTGTCCTTTGATCGCTATATTTGGGGTTCCTGGAGATCATGATACGTCTTTTAATAGTACAGAATTGAATGCAATCGCTTTCACTTCACTGTTAGCACGACGTAGAATATTATTGTCCTGGAAGGCTCCGCATCCCCCGACCATGGCCCGCTGGCTGAAGGATCTTATGTTCTTTTTAAAACTTGAAAAAATCAAGTTTAGTCTGAGAGGGAGAGCTGATGGGTTTTTGAAGGTCTGGCAACCTTTTGTTTCTTATTTTAGATCCTTGGAAACAATTGCACCTGATTGAACTTTATTTATTTATTTCCTATTTTATTACTATTGTTTTTTTTTTTTTTTGTTAGTTATTTACGTATTTTTTTGTAACATCCTGTGTATTAGGGTTTTTTTTTTAATTACTTTCTTGTTGTTTAATTATTTAATTAATCATTATCTATTTTATCTATTTATCTTTTTTGTGGGCCTATGGGTGGGATATGGGGTTTAGGCATTATAGGTTTATTGTTCGTATCTGATAGTCAACACTAAAATGTTTATCGATACCTTTGGCATTTTTATGTATTTGAAGAGATGTGTATTTATGTTGCTGTTAAATGGAAAACTGATAAATAAAAGGGAAAAAAAAAGTTTTAAATTCCAAATAAATTGCAACAGATTCGACATATTACAGATATGATCGTCTTACAAATATAAATGTAATTCCTTTTTTCAATGATTATTCTAGTCACATTAGAAAGAATTCTAAACAGTTTGTTGATTCTAACATATGTTGATCCAGTTGTGGATAAGAGTTTAATTGGTTATCTTTAATGTGTTTTTCTGCTTTGCTTGTACAGGCAGACAATGCACTACTATGCTTTCAAACTGTTTGGGGTAATCTCTGAACTTGAATATCTGAGTGTGCAGATCAGGAAACTCCCAGAATAGCTGCTCTGCTGATACACGGTTTCAGTATCATGTACAGTAATCCCTCGCTATATCGCGCTTCGATTTTCACGGCTTCACTCTATTGCGGGCATATGTAAATATATATTGCGGATTTTTCGCTGCTTTGGGGATGTCTGCAGTCTTTTTATTTCTGATATGTGTAATGTATATGCTTCCTCTGTTGGTTTGTCCATTTGATTTCAAACAAGGGACACTATTGGCAGATGGCTGAGAAGCTACCCAATCAGAGCACGCGGTTAAGCTCCTGGGTGCTGATTGGCTCTGCGACGGGAAGCGCAGAATTCGTTTTCGCTTAAAGCCGACATCTCGTCTCGCTCATTCAGTATCAACGTGTTTCTTTGTGAAGTCGCCATCTCATCTTGCTCATTCAGCATCAACGTGTTTCTTTGTGAAGTCGGCATCTATCTATCTATCTATCTATCTCTTCTTGCTCAAGCAGCATCAGCGTGTTTCTTTGTTCGTACTGTAGTCAAGCCCTTCATTATGTCTACAAAACGATCTGCTCCTGCTACTGCTTCTGGGGCCGTGTCCAAGGAAGATGCTAACAATTGCTGAAAAGGTAAAATTGTTGGACATGTTGAAGGAAGGGAAAAGCTACGCCGCTGTAGGACACCACTAACATCAATGAGTCCATGGTTCGTTATATTAAGAAGGATGAAAAGAGCATATGATCTACGGCCGCAGTGTCCTTTAACCAGGGCGCAAAACGAATTGTATAATACTTAATAAGGCGGTAGTCCGGATGGAATCTGCTTTAGGGATTTGGATCGAAGACTGCCGAAAGAAGAACATCCCCGTGGACACCAATATCATCCGAGAAAAAGCCAAGCAACTTCATGATAGGTTTGCGGATGCTGGAGATGCTCTAGACGACGACCCTCAACCTGGAACTTCTGCTGAATCCCCCAGCGAGAGCTGTGAATTTACTGCCAGCAAGGGCTGGTTTGAAAAATTCAAAAAAAGGTTCAACTTGGCCAGTGTGAACCTGCAAGGAGAGGCTGCCTCTGCAGACAAAGCCGCAGCCGAGAAATATGTCGCGGACACGTTCAAGGTGATCATTGAGGAAGGCGGATATCGGCCTGAAACTGTGTTTAATATGGATGAGACAGCCCTGTTTTGGAAGCAGATGCCGTCTTGTACTTTTATCATGAAGGAGGAGGCAGAAGTCCCGGGGTTTAAGGCTCACAAAGATCGCATCACGCTGGTCATGTGCGCCAGTGCTGCGGGATTTATGATAAAGCCTGGGCTCATTTACAAGTCCAAAAACCCCCGGGCCCTGAAAAATAAGAAGAAAAACCTGCTGCCTGTGTACTGGATGCACAACCCGAAGGCCTGGATTACGAAACGCCCAACGTCGGATTGGTTTCACCAATGTTTCATCCTGGAGAAAGATCTACCTGGCAGAAAAAGGCCTGGAGTTCAAAGTCCTTTTACTTCTGGTCAATGCTGGAGGTCTTCCTTTGGATCAATCCTACCAAGGCGTAAAAATAGAGTTCTTGCCGCCGAATACGACGTCACTGATTCAGCCAATGGATCAAGGAGTTATCCGGGCTTTCAAGGCATTGTACACCAGGAACAGCCTGCAACACATGGTCGAGGCAATGGACACGGACAATGACTTTTCCCTGAAGGAGTACTGGCGTAAGTACGTGATCACATTGTGTATGGTGAACGTGCAGAAGGCCCTTAACGATATGAAGAAAGGGACGGTTAATGCTTGCTGGAAGAAATTGTGGACAGAAGTTGTGCACAACAATAAGGGCTCTTCTACATAAGAAATTCAGCATTCGGCGGTTGACAAGGCAGTCAGGCTGGCAAAACTGCTAGGAGGAGAAGGATTCAACAACATGACCCGTGATGACATCAACGAGCTACTCGATGCCCACTCCGAGCCGCTGAACAATGAAGATTTGGCCAAGATGACCAAGTCATCGAGCGAGGAAGAAGAAGACCCAGCACAGGAAGAAGACGACCCCCGCCTAACTCTCGAGCGTCTCGCGACCATTCTACAAATGGCAAAAGATCTACAGACATCAGTCGAAAAATGGAACCCGCAAATGATTCGTTCTTTGCAATTTAAAAATGCTATTGACGGCGCCACGGAAGTGTATAAGAACCTCTTTACACAAATGAAAAAGCAGCGCCAGCAACTGCCCATCACGATGTTCCTCACCCGCAAAACACTGCCTAGTATGCCTTCAGTGGAAGAAGAAAATCCAGATGACGGCGGCGGTACTACACAGTTGCCTGAAGAGGCTCCTTTAGAAGAGCTGTGAAAGTACAGTAAATGTCATGGTTGGTGAGTACCCATAACTAATTTTCTACGTACTTAGTACATGTACAGTATGTACGTTTATTGTAACTGTTCACACATTTTTATACAATTTTTCTTGCATTGTAGGTATTTTTTGCCGGTGGCATGTCTGTCGTAATGGCTGTAACATCTGTGATATCAGAGAGCCTCCACAGTATCTTTAAAATAACATTTTGGTTTTATGTACAGCATTTACATGTTATAGATTTTTCACTTTGTATTTTTATATTTCCTAATCAATTACAATATGTTTAAAACTGTATCACGTATTAAATAAAACTCCTCAATGATATACGATACGTATGTTTGTGAGTAGTATATAAACAGTGTGTTTACATACATAATTTCAACTAATCTTACCTAATAACTAAGAGAATATAAAGGGTTTATGCTGTATAACTGTGCGTGGAATATTTATAAACAGTGTGGGAGAGAAGGGCTTAAAATATATAAAAATAACCATACAAACATATGGTTTCTACTTCGCGGATTTTCACCTATCGCGGGTGATTCTGGAACGCAACCCCCGCGATCGAGGAGGGATTACTGTATCTCTAAGTTCATGCCTCCCAAGTGTGATTTTTTTTCCATTTGTTGATTTTCTTCCTTGTCACATCTAATAATTGATTTGCTGGCAGCCATTTACATTCCATTGTAGTATATGTTCAAATATTACATTTAATTATTGTTTATGTTTTTTTTTTTATTTTCACAGGTTCAACTTAATTAAGCTTCTTGAAAAATTTGGCAAAGTCAAGCAGTTTGATTTCCTGTTTCATAAATCTGGTCCTCTAGAAGGGCAGCCTAGAGGTTACTGTTTTGTGAATTTTGAGACAAAAGAGGTAAATTCAGTTCCTTACTCATTCAATCTTTTAATCACAATGAATAAGATTTGGTTATGATTTTATAAGAGCCAAACCAAGTACTTGTATTAGTTTTAGATAAACTTTGGTTAATGGACAGGAAGATGTCATGGAAGTAAAATTCAAATCACTATTTGCGTTCATTAAAACCAACACTTTAAGGAAAGTATCTTGGTGTGCTAGTGAGAAACTGCCAACATTCTTTTTAAGAAGAAGCAATAGGATTCCTAGAATTGAGGGAATACAGCAATTTCCAGACATAAATGAAGAATTAATCACAAAATTAGATACCATATTAAATATATTCAAACTTTCGAATACCTGGTGTTGAAACTCTATCCATCCAAAGTCTCATGCAGTACTGTAACCATATTTTAGCAAAACCTGACATATATATATCCTACTTTCTAACATACATTTAACTTTCATTTTAGAATATGATGTCACTTTCTTTTTAGTAATATCTATGTATACTTTCAGTTAGCAAACATCTTTCAGATCTTTTTCACTTTTGGATGTTTGAGTTGACTTGCTTTATGTACTTTTATTGAATAAATGATTTATTTGTTGTTAATCATTGTACCTTGCTGACACTTGTCTACTGTCCCAGTTTTTGCTTGTGTGACTGCAATTATCTGCTGCGAGGCTTACGTAAGCAAACGTGTCAGCCTATATAAGCAGCATTTTAATTTAATGTATTTCTTAAATGTATTACTTTTGTTCATTACCTATGTAGAAATATCATTTTCACTAAACACTATATATTACTTGATTTCTGGAACAAAAACATTTTCTGTTGAAATTTTTTGTGTTATCTTTAAAATTGGAATGTTTCAATATAGATTTAATAAGTGTGTAAAACTTCATATCCTTATTATTTTCCATTGCATTGGGTTACAACAAGAAAGGTAATTTTGATTACCTTGATAGGTGCATGTTGACGGTGAAGGCTATGATAATATGTAAGGCTGCAGTGTATCAGAGTAATTTACTATCTACTGTCTAAATTAAAACACTTTAATAACTTCCACTTTAAGGATATACTTTCAACATCAGAAAGACTATATTCTTTTTTTTTTATTTTATTTTCCAGGAAGCTGAACGTGCGATTCACTGTTTAAATGGAAAGCTGGCGCTCTCGAAGAAACTTGTAGTGCGATGGGCACATGCTCAAGTGAAAGTAACTATATCTTGGGAAAATATTATTTAAATCAGTTTCCTTTTGCATTTAAACATGTGTAATTTGCAAATCTGACAATCTTTTAAAAGATCTATTATGAACAAAACAAAATAATCACAATGTGATTAGCTAGCATACCATTAGATTCTGACATACATTACTTTCTTGTGGTATTCCGAGCCCCAGTAGGAAAACATGGAAATTTTACTGTGTGTGGTAGAGGAAGGCATGCTAGGAACCTTGTTGTCTATCCCAGCCCTCTGAAACATAACTCGCTTGCCTAGACTGAAGAGGTACAGTGCATCCAGAAAGTATTCACAGCGCATCGCTTTTTCCACATTTTGTTATGTTACTGCCTTATTCCAAAATGGATTAAATTAATGTTTTTCCTCAGAATTCTACACACAACACCCCATAATGACAACGTGAAAAAAGTTTACTTGAGGTTTTTGAAAATTTATTAAAACTAAAAAAACTGAGAAAGCACACGTACATAAGTATTCACAGCCTTTGCCATGAAGCTCAACATTGAGCTCAGGTGCATCCTGTTTCCCCTGATCATCCTCGAGATGTTTCTGCAGCTTAATTAGAGTCCACCTGTGGTCAATTCAGTTGATTGGACATGATTTGGAAAGGCACACACCTGTCTATATAAGGTCCCACAGTTGACAGTTCATGTCAGTGCACAAACTAAGCATGGAGTCAAAGGAATTGTCTGTAGACCTCCGAGACAGGATTGTCTCGAGGCACAAATCTGAGGACAGTTAGAGATAAATTTCGGCTGCTTTGAAGGTCCCAATGAGCACAGTGGCTTCCATCATCTATAAGTGGAAGAAGTTTGAAACCACCAGGACTCTTCCTAGAGCTGGCCGGCCATCTAAACTGAGCGATCGTGGGTGAAGGCCCTTAGTCAGGGAGGTGACCAAGAACCCGATGGTCACTCTGTCAGAGCTCCAGAGGTCCTCTGTGGAGAGAAGAGAACCTTCCAGAAGGACAACCATCTCTGCAGCAGTCCACCAATCAGGCCTGTATGGTAGAGTGGCCAGACGGAAGCCACTCCTTAGTAAAAGGCACATGGCAGCCCGCCTGGAGTTTGTCAAAAGACACCTGAAGGACTCTCAGACCATGAGAAACAAAATTCTCTGGTCTGATAAGACAAAGATTGAACTCTTTGGTGTGAATGCCAGGCGTCACGTTTGGAGGAGACCAGGCACCGCTCATCACCAGGCCAATACCATCCCTACAGTGAAGCATGGTGGTGGCAGCATCATGCTGTGGGGATGTTTTTCAGCGGCAGGAAAACTGGGAGACTAGTCAGGATAAAGGGAAAGATGACTGCGGCAATGTACAGAGACATCCTTGATGAAAACCTGCTCCAGAGCGCTCTTGACCTCAGACTGGGGCGACAGTTTATCTTTCAGCAGGACAACGACCCTAAGCACACAGCCAAGGTATCAAAGGAGTGGCTTCAGGACAGCTCTGTGAATGTCCTTGAGTGGCCCAGCCAGAGCCCAGACTTGAATCCGATTGAACATCTCTGGACAGATCTTAAAATGGCTGTGCACCGACGCTTCCCATCCAATCTGATGGAGCTTGAGAGGTGCTGCAAAGAGGAATGGGCGAAACTGGCCAAGGATAGGTGTGCCAAGCATGTGGCATCATATTCAAAAAGACTTGAGGCTGTAATTGCTGCCAAAGGTGCATCGACAAAGTATTGAGCAAAGGCTGTGAATACTTATGTACATGTGATTTCTCAGTTTTTTTAGTTTTAATAAATTTTCAAAAACCTCAAGTAAACTTTTTTCACGTTGTCATTATGGGGTGTTGTGTGTAGAATTCTGAGGAAAAAAATTAATTTAATCCATTTTGTAACATAACAAAATGTGGAAAAAGTGATGCGCTGTGAGTACTTTCCGGATGCACTGTAATGTGACTGGCAAATAGGCGTATGAACACAGGATGTGGTAGGATGGTCTTCACCTTGTGTTTAAAAAGGCAAGCTATTGCACACATTAATTAGTGACTGGACACCTATCGTTTAGTAATGAGGAGATGACAAGTTTGTTTCTGATGGTTTCTCATTCATGCAGTTGTAAAAATACAGTAGCTGACTCACTGCATTTTGGTGCTTATGTCTTTGTTTCCTGTTTTGAATGGATTTACTTTTGTTTGATGACCACTTACTAAAGTTACTGAGGAATGAGCAACAGCTAGTCAGTTGTTTGCAACAGAAAATGTTACTGTACCAGAAGTGGTTTCTCCAATAGAAATGCATCTTACCTGTGTAATAGTATCAAAACAAAATAGGCAAAACTAGTAACTGGGGAATATCAGATATAAATGTGAGGACACTTTATCGATTGAAAAAACCTACATGCACAGGGTTTGTGAACTTCAGAAAGTACAGAAAAATGTTTCTTATGAAAGGTATAAAATACACAACTAACAAACAATGGCTCAGCAACTTATTTTTTATGTAGCCAACTTCCAAATACTGTATTTTATGATTACTTTACACGTCAAGTATAATGGATGCCAGCTTTGTACACCCCTTCGACCAAATGTCACATAACCACTGAAAGTAAGAGTCACATGAGTTGTCTCTCATTATCATTGTTTTAATGGTCATTTCCTATATATACCCAGGTTAGCAGGTTGGCTCCCAAAGTATTTTCCTAAACTCTCTGCATTCCTATGCATCCTCTGTGGGAGAGATCCATTTTGCAGAATTCGATACTATCTCCAACCATTGCTGTATCTTGGTGTACCTCATTATGTAGGTATCCTTTGCTTTTCTTTCCACATGCCCAAACTACCTTGGTGTATTTCTGCTTAGTACAACACTTATTTCCTCCACATCAGTTTTTTCTATTAACTCAGCATTAATCTTCCTAGCACTCTGTGACATTCACTTGATTATTCACTCTCAGCACCGACCAAGTTTGTTTGTTCTTGTGTCTTCAATCCACATATTTCATATACAGAGGCCAGTACTGCAGGCAGAAACATAGCTGTGCCATGGGTTCCTCAGTTTCAGCTATTCTGGCCAATCTGTATATGGAAAAATACCCCATCAGACCAGGACTTCACAGTCTATTTACATCTACAGGACAGTGGTCACTCTTTCAGTGATGAAGATGTGCACATCCTGGACAGGGAGGTACGCTGGTTTGAGCGAGGAGTCAAAGAGGCCATTTATGTGAAAAAGGAACAACCATCTCTCAGCAGAGGAGGGGGCCTAAGGGTACATCTTTCACCATCTTACAATGCGGTGATTGCAGCCGTTCCCCAACTTTCTGTGAATGGTCATTGATAAATGGACAATTTGCATATCATTGATCACAAGGCCTATTGTTAGTTAATGATACTAGTTTGATCATTAGGCCAAGGTACTGTTTATAAGGTTGAAGAAACCTTCTGTCAACTGAGACTGAGGAAGTCACTTGGATGAGTAATGAAACATATCAGAAAAAAAAAACTATGTCCAAATAAACAGAATCAACTTTCTAGAATTTCCTTACCTGGATTATTGAGCATGCATCAAGACCCTCTTCTAATTCCCTTTCCCTTCATAATTTTAAACACCTGTTAATCTGCAAGTTAGTCAATACAAAAAATTTGGAGAGGTATCTTAAATTACGGAAGCAATAAGTATAAACCTGTAAACTGTTGCATTTGAAGTAGGGAAGTGATGTTTATTTTTTCTACAGGTTAAAACATGTTTTGTTAGCCAGCTAAATACAAACCGGATTCCAAAAAAGTTGGGACACTAAACAAATTGTGAATAAAAACTGAATGCAATGATGTGGAGATGGCAAATGTCAATATTATATTTGTAATAGAACGTAGATGACAGATCAAACGTTTAATCCGAGTAAATGTATCATTTTAAAGGAAAAATATGTTGATTCAAAATTTCACAGTGTCAACAAATCCCAAAAAAGTTGGAACAAGTAGCAATAAGAGGCTGGAAAAAGTAAATTTGAACATAACAAAGAGCTGGAAGACCAATAAACACTAATTAGGTCAATTGGCAACATGATTGGGTATAAAAAGAGCTTCTCAGAGTGGCAGTGTCTCTCAGAAGCCAAGATGGGTAGAGGATCACCAATTCCCACAATGTTGCGCAGAAAGATAGTGGAGCAATATCAGAAAGGTGTTACCCAGCGAAAAATTGCAAAGACTTTGCATCTATCATCATCAACTGTGCATAACATCATCGAAGATTCAGAGAATCTGGAACAATCTCTGTGCGTAAGGGTCAAGGCCATAAAACCATACTGGATGCCCGTGATCTCCGGCCCTTAAACGACACTGCACCACAAACAGGAATGCTACTGTAAAGGAAATCACAGAATGGGCTCAGGAATACTTCCAGAAACCATTGTCAGTGAACACAATCCACCGTGCCATCCGCCGTTGCCAGCTGAAACTCTACAATGCAAAGAAGAAGCCATTTCTAAGCAAGATCCACAAGCTCAGGCGTTGTCACTGGGCCAGGGATCATTTAAAATGGAGTGTGGCAAAATGGAAGACTGTTCTGTGGTCAGGCGAGTCACGATTCAAAGTTCTTTTGGAAATCTGGGACACCATGTCATCCGGACCAAAGAGGACAAGGACAACCCAAGTTGTTATCAACGCTCAGTTCAGAAGCCTGCATCTCTGATGGTATGGGGTTGCATGAGTGTGTGTGGCATGGGCAGCTTGCATGTCTGGAAAGGCACCATCAATGCAGAAAAATATATTCAGGTTCTAGAACAACATATGCTCCCATCCAGACGTCATTTCTTTCAGGGAAGACCCTGCATTTTTCAACAAGATAATGCCAGACCACATTCTGCATCAATCACAACATCATGGCTGCGTAGGAGAAGGATCCTGGTACTGAAATGGCCAGTCTGCAGTCCAGATCTTTCACCTATAGAGAACATTTGGCGCATCATAAAGAGGAAGGTGCGACAAAGAAGGCCCAAGACGATTGAACAGTTAGAGGCCTGTATTAGACAAGAATGGGAGAGCATTCCTATTTCTAAACTTGAGAAACTGGTCTCCTCGGTCCCCAGACGTCTGTTGAGTGTTGTAAGAAGAAAGGGAGATGCCACACAGCGGTGAAAATGGCCTTGTCCCAACTTTTTTGGGATTTGAAATTCATGAAATTCAGAATCAACATATTTTTCCCTTAAAATGATACATTTTCTCAGTTTAAACTTTTGTTCTGTGATTTATTTTCTATTCTGAATAAAATATTAGAAGTTGGCACCTCCACATCATTGCATTCAGTTTTTATTCATGATTTGTATAGTGTCCCAACTTTTTTGGAATCCGGTTTGTATTTAACACATCAGTACAGAAATCTTCAGTTACTTTTACCTGCAGGTCACTTTTATTCTGTGATATTCATTCAAAGGCAACACTGTGTAGAACTATAGGGTCTCCGTTGCTTCCTGACTCTTTAAACACTTGCTGCAAAGCTTGCTGCTGTAGCGCGTTACTTTCTTTTATTATGCACGATTTTAAAGTTACATTTCATCACATTTACAATATAATAACGTAAGGTGTAACTTTTCAGTGCTCAACTGCATAAACAGTGATGCTACTCCTCTGTGTACTCATATACTCCAGTTGTTCCTTTGTCCACCACTAATCAGATCACAGTGAAAAGAATGTGTTAAAAAAGAGTGAGTAAAAATCGATTAAGGATGGCATGGTGGTACAGTAATTAGTGCCACTACAGTTATTTCCTAGGGTCTGGGTTTCAAGCATGGTCTGGACACTGTTTGTGTGAATATTCCCCCATTCCAGAATTATGTTGTACTATAAATAAGCAGATTTGGTCTCACTACAAATTAAATTTAAAGAACTCCTGAAAAAGCCATGGAGAATGGGGATTGTATATACATGGCAGACATACAGGTGAGGTTGACTGGTAACTGGAATGTGGCCCTATAGAATTAAATGTTAGTGTGTGCTTTAAAATCTTATCCTCTGAACTAGCATGCATTCCTACTTGTTGATATTGTCACTGGCATCCCCAAAGCCCTATAAAGGACCTGGTTTGATCTCACAGTACTCTAATTGTAATGCAGTCTGAAAAAAAACACGAGTGACATTTTGATAGGGGCAAGTAGAGGTGTGCATTGGGACTAAGATTCTATGGGATACCACATACAATGTTGTAGGCACAGGGCCTTTCATTCTTATGTTGGAGGGAAAAGGATCTCTGAACTGGGGTGACTAATGGCCTTTAACAAAACTCTGTAAAAATTCTTGTTGCTCTGTAGAAGAACACAACTTCTGTCTCATTTACATAATAAACATGGGAAGCAATTATAATGCCATTACTATTTTCAAAATGTCATTGCCAAGTACCTGTGGAAGTCAGACATTTGGATGAAGTTTTTACTGTTTGTTTGAGCTGAATGGTAATGGGTGCAAAACAGGTACCATAGTATCATAACTGTTTAAGTACCCCTCAGTCAAACCACATGGTAGAAAAATATATTGAACACGTGTGTTAAGATTTTCAGCTGTATGATTTAGTAGCTGGTAAAGACTTTATGCATCTTGGTCAGTACTTCTTTGACACAGCTGTGAAGTACAGCAGATTCAATATATTCAGCATATTGCCACATTAGAGAAACAGTGCCTAAGCACATGGAGCAAAAACTCTGCAGGAGCAGTCAGTATCTGAAGGAATGGTCTGAAGTGGTCACTGTCTGTAAGCAACATTGGATCTCTACAGTTGTAGAGACTAGCACACCTAATAAATAAATATCATAGTTTTTTAATGAAAGTGACAAGAACGTTTATACAGTAAATGCTTCAAAAGATATGGATTTAAAAGCTTTGCTAGCTTCCCCAACCACAAATCATACCTGATCATACCATATTCTACAATTTACCCGGAATTCATGCTTCAGTCAATTCCTCCATCATGGGAGACTGAGCTTGTCCAAGTGGAAGCATGCATAAAGCAGGACAAAACACTAAAGTAGGTACTAGTTCCTTACAGGACACACTCATACACTTGGCTGTAATCACTTATGTAGGTCCAGTAAGCTTAACAATCAAGAATTTATGAGAATGCAACATCAATGTAGATGGCAAGATCTGGACACAGGACTCGGAAGCCAGGGAGTAACAATGCTAACCTCTGCACCACCTTCGAAATCAAAATGTCTTTCTGAAATAAAGACCAAAACATTCAGAAAATTAAACTTGCACGGATGGATTTGAAAAAAAGGTATGCATTGACAGGAAGCAAAATGCAATGATTTCTAAATGGAGTTACTTAGGTATTCCACAATTTTCAGATCATGGGAGGTTAGAAAATATGGCAGTAATATTTAAATATTAAGTAAAAAAATAATAACATTGTTCAAATTTATATTGTAACTGAGATTGCTTCACCGCTGTCTGACAGACATCGCTCCTCTCCTTGAATTATATCCTTGTCCTTCTTCTGAGGTGATCTCTGTAGCTGAGGTTGGTAAGGCCATCTTTAAACCATAAAAAGCATGCAGGTTGAACACAGTTTAAAAGAAAATACCATGCTGTCCATGAGATATTTCATTCATTTTATATCTTTTTTACACCTCACATTTATTTTGAACAAGTAAGTTGTGTAGGTTTCCCAAGCTGTACTGCCCTCTAGTCAAAGCTCCTTGCATCTTTTTATTTTATAGAATGAGAAAATAAAACTGAACATTTTTACCATATCATGAGTATGTATGAGTTAAAATCAAGCTATCAGCAGCTGTAAATTGTCAGTTTGTGTCAATGTTTTTTGCTTTCAGTATTTTAATATAGAGTTAATTTTTGTAGACTAGAACTGCATTTACTGTATATTTACATTTAGCCAGCAGATGCTTTTATCTAAAGCAACTTATAAAAGAGGTCAACATAATCAAATAAATATCTGTCTGGGGGACTGTTTTGGGACAGGATGATATACATTTTCCTTATTTTATATTAATTTGCAACATTTCAGATACTAGTTCCTTTTCTGTTTTTAACTTCCTAGGCAGATTTGATCTTCTGTTAACTGGGTTGAAGCTAAGTTATGCTCTTTTTCATTGGCGTATAATATGTTAATATACTGTGTATGGACTATATGACTGTACATGTTAGAAATGTCATTTTGTTCATTATCAGATAAAACAATTGTGAGCATGTTTTGTACAGTTAAGTAAGTGTCTAGTATGTTTCTTTTTACATTTTATGTTCCAAAAAAAGGTATATTTAAATGGCTCAATAGCTTAGTTTATTTAACCAAGAAACATACTTTCCCAATTATTTTTTGTGCTTGGCAGAAGGAAGGATTTAGTATGTTTAGAGGTCAGTCATTGTTTTGATGGTATTTATAATGCTGACATAAACCCTTTGTAGATTTACCACAAGGAAAACTGTCTAAAATAGAACCTGTGAGTTCTTGGTCAAAAAAAAAAAGTTAAACAGCCATAGGCCATTTTAAAATCCTGTTGAAAAACAAGTTTGAACATTTGCCAGTGAAAACATTTCTAAAGGAAGCTGAATACACTGTGATGGTATTTTAGGAGGCCCTCTGTAATGGGGTAAGATCAGTGTCTATTGCACAGAAGGAAAAGAGGATTTTATGTTTTATTGACGGCTAAAAAGGTATGGTAAATTTAAAGAAATTGGATGTTAATCAGCTTAATGTGTGCATTTTAAAGTATACATCAGAATTTTACTAAAGATATTTTCCTCTCACAGACACTAATTTAAGTATTGCTTTCAGTTTTTGTTAAAAATGTTGTAAAAAACAGCTGGACATTCAAGATTTTTATAAGGATGCTTCTAGATTTTTGATTGTAATTTGTGAATTAAACTGATGTCAAAATATAATACATTTATATTGGAAACCCTTTAAATATTTGCTTACTATAGATTTACAATTAAATGAAAACACATACTAATGTCAGTTACTTATATACATACTTCTGGAGCACATACTGTTGCTTAACCTAGACCTGACCAACTGCAGCAACCCCAGATCATAGCACTGCCCCCACAGGCTTGTACAGTAGGCACTAGGCATGGTGGGTACATCATTTCATCTGCCTTTCTTCTTACCCTGATGTGCCCATCACTCCGGAACAGGGGAAATCTGGACTCATCAGACCACATGACCTTCTTCCATTGCTCCAGAGTCCAATCTTTATGCTCCCTAGCAAATTGAAGGCTTTTTTTCTGGTTTGCCTCACTGATTAGTGTTTGTCTTACGGCTACACAGCTGTTCAGTCCCAATCCCTTGAGTTCCCTTCGCATTGTGTGTGTGGAAATGCTCTTACTTTCACTATTAAACATAGACCTGAGTTCTACTGTTGTTTTTCTTCGATTTGATTTCACCAAATGTTTAAGTGCTCGCCGATCACGATCATTCAGGATTTTTTTCCGGCCACATTTCTTCCTTGAAGACGATGGGTCCCCACTATCCTTTCAGTTTTTAATAATTCGTTAGACAGTTCTTAACCCAATTTTAGTAGTTTCTGCAATCTCCTTAGATGTTTTCTCTGCTTGATCCATGCCAATGATTTGACCCTTCTCAAACAGACTAACATCTTTTCCACGACCACGAGATGTGTCTTTCGACATGGTTCTTTAAGAAATGAGAAGCAACTCATTACACAGTTGGGGTTAAATAACTTGTTGCTAGCTAAAAGATAATCGCCCATGCAGTAATTATCCAATAGAAGGCTCGTACCTATTTGCTCAGTTAAATCAAGGTGACGACTTTTTTTTTGGCCAGGCAGTGTATATTGATTGATGTAATTAGGCAATCATTCAAATGGTTGTTTTCAGTTTACTGACAATTGTTGGCCTAGCAAGGTGGAATACTCCATTTCTGAGGTTTCCAGATGCAATTAAGATGTTTGAAACCAAGCCTAAGGCACTGTCAGTGTCCCTATTAGTGCCATCGTTGCCTATATGTTTCCTCAAAGCAATTTACTGTAAGCGATTTTCCATTTATTGCAAAAGAAAACTTTATTAACAGTAGGATACCTGAAAATGCCTTTGTCAGGTAAGGAAACGCAAAAAGAACACGGATGGAAAGCTGAATTTATACAGAATCACAAGACACAAAGAACTTGATAATAGTTTACATCATCATTGTGCTGTGATCTAACACAAAGATGCCAAGTACCCAGGTGCAAACAAGTAAAAACCAGGAGTTGATATTATTAGTGGGGTAGCAACAAAAATCAGTTTTACTCAAGCAAATATGGTACAGATTTTAAAAATATATATCCGTTTAAAAAGTATGTTTTTTTAATCAATTCCATGCATTCTGTGTGTTCTCAATGTCTTTACGCTAAAATTGTCAAACATTTTCAAGCTGATTAAAGTATATGTAAAATCAGAGGATGTAAACTTTATAATACAGTGAAATATCACCACTTAAGTCAAAAAGCTAGGTAGCACAAGGCAAATTTTATTTCAAGTTGGATTCAAAAATTAAAGGGAGAACTTTTTTCAGTCATCACTACCAAAAGCTCTGGGTTAAGTAACAGACAAAAAAAATGGCCATTATGTGTTGAATATTTCTTTAAGATTTGTAATGTAGACGTGCACTTTTGATGTGAACACATTTTCGTTTAGTGAAAGTGCTCATTAGACTTGTGACACCAAGTTCTACTTTTGTTTAGTTAGGGCTGGTGTGAAAACTGCATCCAGTGCAGGAAGACTGTGTTCATGGTGAATCATAAACATATCATAGTGTCCTTTATACAATACTATTTAAATTCTGGAGCTCTTTGGAAATATACTTTGGTGTGCATTGCATTTAGAAACATTATTGACATGCTGCTATCAAATTATTCATAGCCAAGTCATTGTAGTATTGCTCAAGCTGCACAAAGCCTTTTATTTTCTTTCATACTACTAATAAAGATCGCACCTTGCTTATCCCTTAAACACAATTTGGTTAGGTCAGGGAGCATTAAAACAGCTCAGATAGTTCAGTTTATTTCCATCTGAATCTAGCAGTAAAACTGTGCTTCAAATGTCAGATTTCCCCTTGCTTTTTTATTGCACTATGCTGCCCAATTTTGTTTTTCCTTTGTACCTCTACCAACTACATTTTCTCATTATGCTTTCAATATCTGGCACTTGGAAAAAACATAATAAAAATAACAGTAGATTATATGAGATGAGTGTGTCTGTTGTGATTTGCAACATTATAAATTAATAATTACTAATCAACCATAATAATAATGTTTTCTTTAAAAACTATGGTTATAAACTTGACATATGCTAAAGCTGCTGTCAAAGTCCCAAGTCGGAAGCTCTTACAAAATGACTGCACAACCCTGCTTGATACAGCGTATATATGTCATACCTGTGGGAGGCAGAATGTTGCATGTAAATGAAATGTGATCTGTCTTGAGTTTCTGTATGTGGAAAGGCACACCATTTAACATCCTTTAAAAGTAGTGTTACAAAAATCTTACCTTGGGAAGAGATTTTATTTCTCCAGGTACAGCAAATTTTATACATGTTTTCAAGAATGAAGGCATATTCTCCACTTTATTATATCGGAGGCTAAAACTGGTTAGTTGAAGGTACATAACTGTCCTGGAATTACAACTTTGATGTAGTTCCTGGAAAATCTGGAATCTACAAATCAAATCCAACATTGAACCAAAACTGCTTATAATCCAGTTGAAATTATTGTTGATAGACAAGCTGCAGATAATATTTGATGCATTCCAAAAGTATTTAGAACCTTTAAAGTTATGAAATATTGAATTATAAATCTAGGAGGTTGAATTATAAATCTAGCAGAAATTTGTTATTTTCAGTAGATGTTTTAAAGTAAGAAACCAAAATACACTTCTTGCATAAGTATTTAGATCTCTCACTTATTACTTGATTGGGTCAATTATAGTACAATAATAGTTTGTCTACCAGCTTGAACCTTATGATTACATAATAGATAGAGAGATAGATAGATAGATAGATAGATACTTTATTGATCCAGAGGGAAATTTAAACTGGTATATTACAGAGCTCTAAAGTGTGACCAACGTGATCTTGTGACATCACTCACAGGTGATTCTGTGGAAAGTTGCTTCTACAAATCTTAAACAGCATTTTCATTGTTGTTTTCTTGATTATTAAGAATTTAAATAAAAATATGCTTTTATTGTTGAGAATGATGGACTTTCTGTATGCATTGGTAAATAGAGGGTAGGTAGGATCTTCATTTGTCTAATGAAGGAAATTTATCTTTTTACTAAAGCTCAAGAAATGTTATAACAAACAACTGTAACCACAACAACCCCTCTCAAACACACAAAAAAATAAAAAAAAAAGATGAAAACTCCAAACTTTGTTAATGATAAAGACAGCAACGAGGCAATTATAAAGGCAAATTGGCACATGTATGAAGGAACCCCAGTAGTGTTTCATGACACAATTCTGCTGAATAATAGAGTAGTCTATGCTAATAGAATATGTGTGCCAAAGTTTAAGGTGGACTATGTTGAAGCATATTCTGCTATATGGTTCTGTACACAATGAATTGATATTTATGTAGTCACTTAACTAGTGCCAGCCACCCTTTGACCTTTTTAACATAGGTAATATTTTTTAAAGGTCTCTAGGAATCTGACTTCTGCCATGAATATCAATGTGTTTTATTTCCTGCAAACTAACTTTCCCTTTTTTCAGTTTTCACTTGTCACCACTTTTCAATTTCGACTATTGCTATTGTAAGTTCAACTTACATACAGTATATGATTCCTTGTATAACTTGTTTTAAAGCTGAACACACTGACACATGCATAAGAGTTATTATTGTGTGGAAGAAAAAGCGGAATGAAAAAAAGCTGCTTTGGGCATGCCTAAACCCATTTGATTAATATTTCATTGTACCCTGAAAATACAAATTTGCTGGTGAAGAGTAGTATACACTCACCTAAAGGATTATTAGGAACACCTGTTCAATTTCTCATTAATGCAATTATCTAATCAACCAATCACATGGCAGTTGCTTCAATGCATTTAGGGGTGTGGTCCTGGTCAAGACAATCTCCTGAACTCCAAACTGAATGTCAGAATGGGAAAGAAAGGTGACTTAAGCAATTTTGAGCGTGGCATGGTTGTTGGTGCCAGACGGGACGGTCTGAGTATTTCACAATCTGCTCAGTTACTGGAATTTTCACGCACAACCATTTCTAGGGTTTACAAAGAATGGTGTGAAAAGGGAAAAACATCCAGTATGCGGCAGTCCTGTGGGCGAAAATGCCTTGTTGATGCTAAAGGTCATAGGAGAATGGGCCGACTGACTCAAGCTGATAGAAGAGCAACTTTGACTGAAATAACCACTCGTTACAACCGAGGTATGCAGCAAAGCATTTGTGAAGCTATAACACGCACAACCTTGAGGCGGATGGGCTACAACAGCAGAAGACCCCACCGGGTACCACTCATCTCCACTACAAATAGGAAAAAGAGGCTACAATTTGCACAAGCTCACCAAAATTGGACAGTTGAAGACTGGAAAAATGTTGCCTGGTCTGATGAGTTTCGATTTCTGTTGAGACATTCAAATGGTAGAGTCAGAATTTGGCGTAAACAGAATGAGAACATGGATCCATCATGCCTTGTTACCACTGTGCAGGCTGGTGGTGTTGGTGTAATGGTGTGGGGGATGTTTTCTTGGCACACTTTAGGCCCCTTAGTGCCAATTGGGCATCGTTTAAATGCCACGGGCTACCTGAGCATTGTTTTTGACCATGTCCATCCCTTCATGACCACCATGTACCCATCCTCTGATGGCTACTTCCAGCAGGATAATTCACCATGTCACAAAGCTCGAATCATTTCAAAATGGTTTCTTGAACATGACAATGAGTTCACTGTACTAAAATGGCCCCCACAGTCACCAGATCTCAACCCAATAGAGCATCTTTGCGATGTGGTGGAACGGGAGCTTCGTGCCCTGGATGTGCATCCCACAAATCTCCATCAACTGCAAGATGCTATCCTATCAATATGGGCCAACATTTCTAAAGAATGCTTTCAGCACCTTGTTGAATCAATGCCACATAGAATTAAGGCAGTTCTGAAGGCGAAAGGGAGTCAAACACCGTATTAGTATGGTGTTCCTAATAATCCTTTAGGTGAGTATATTAGCATTGTGAAGGTTTTTGATATTTACTTTGATTTCCACCAACAGAAAGTCAATCTGTTGTTTTCTTTATGTATGTTCCTTGTAAATAAATGCTTCTTTATAAAGTTGTATTTTTAAATGTGTGTTTTATTAGTGTATTAAGAAGCATTAATGATAACAGTATTGTGGTTTATTAATATTTTTGAGGTTTACTGATGTAACAAATCATCAGATTTTTATTTAAAGTAAAGAACTACATACTTTAACTGGGAAGGCTGAGACTTATTTTAAATCATTTTCGTTATAAAGTTTATGTATTTTTTATGTATTATTCAAAAGGTACACTGTATTGCAAATCAAGGAGTAGTGTTGTGCCCCAGAAAAGTACTTGATTGTTAAAACTTCCATAACTCCCATTAGGATACTGAAATATATAAAGTAATTTATCTATAAATTAAATAAACTGTGTACTGTCATTTCCTGTTTAACTAGATGTTTCTGCTAGATTACTTTCCGGTGTGTGTACCCTGCAAGTATATAGTATATCTGGGGTTGCTTCCTGCCTTGCACACAATTCTGCTATGATAGGCTGTGGCTGCCGGTGACTCTGCAATCTAATAAAAAGGTGTAAGAAAATGCATTCATGAATATCACTGTATGTGATGTGACATAATCCATATATTTGAATCAAATCTTGTGTGAGTTAGAACACAAAACATTTTTTTTAAATTACTAGGAATACCACACACATGATGGTGAATGTATTCTGAAATAAAGTAAGAATTTGTGTATTTACTTATTGGTTTAAATTTTTTTTCAGTCTGTGTATTTTTGGTTGACACTTCACATTATATATAAGTTTTATGACTGAACTTTATTTAAACTTAAATTGTATACTTACATTTTTTACATATATTTTCTTCCAATTGACAAATATTTAACATTTTCAAATACAGTAATGATTGAATGAAATATGTATTTACTTTTAGATTTCTGTGATATTTATCAAGAAATAAACAGTAACTAAAACATCTTTTCTTTTTAATAAGTTTAAGTATTTATTGTTATAAGTATTTCCTGTTAGACCTGTTTAATAAAATGATTTCATGTTCGATAAAATATTTCCATGCCAAGAAAAATATGATACCACATGGCAAAAGTAATTTGACTCCCATAACAAGGCTTGCAGTTAGAGTGGAGTTATGTATAGAATATTTAGCCCCAAGGTAAAGAATTATGAACCAAATAATAAACAGATAGAATATATACAACATTTATATATAATTTTATTGCAAAACATTTACAGATCCTTATCTTTTTCCCCACAGCGGTTTGATCAGTATAAAAATGATAAAATACTTCCAATCAGCCTTGAGCCTTCATCTAGTACGGAGATGTCCCAGACAACATTGAGGTAAAATACTCTGCACCCCAAAAATATAGACATTAATTTTTCACCGTGACACTATACTTTGCATGATAGTATTTAGAACAGCATGACACCCTGGTGAAATTAGCAGCTGTTTAAGTTAGTGGGGAGTTGTAACTGAGGTTATGGACTTGTAAAGTGGTTTATATGTATTAAATCAGAAAAGTGTTCCTAAGGTTAAATGTCAGCCTACTTCTAATTTTTATTATTCATTTTTGTCTTTTTACAGTGTTAATGCGAAAATAAAAGCCATTGAGGCCAAGCTAAAAATGATGGCAGACAACCCTGATGCTGACTATACAGGACCCTCTGCTTATTCATACAATAAACCCACAGATAAAAAGCGAAGCACTCCTTACAGCCGACAGTCCCGCAAAACTAAACGATGATGGTTACAGGAAGACATTTTACATTTAGGAGTGTTTTCTGTTATTTAGGCTGCTGTTACCCTTTTAACCAAATTAGCTTGAAAGATGAGTGGTGAGAAACTAATCAAGTAATGCCTTACTTTCCAGGGTGGAATATTATCTAATTCCAGATAAATTATGTTGTGGTAAAATCCTTTTTGTCTTTCCAGTAGATCTTTATTCTTTAAAATATTCAGTAGGAGCTAGGACAAAGGTGTCTGCTGGTACTGACACAGAATAGTAAAAATCTATTTTTATCTTAGCCAACTGTTTATGAAGTTTTGATCATATGTAAAAATTGGGTTTTCTATGAAATTTTGTATTCAGGTTTTTTTTTAATTTTGTTTTGCCTTTAATGATAGTAAAGTTACATTGTAATTATTCACACAAGATGTAATTTCCTCAAGTACAAGTTTTGTCTTCATTATAACATTTTTATATAATGTCTGTAATATTTAAAAGTCTGTTATTTTACCTAAATACTTAAGTATCAATTTCTAGTCAGTGCCATATGGTCATACAATGTTATGATTATTATTATTCTTTTGTCATGTTATTTATGTGTTGCCTCCTTCTATTAGACACCTAAAAGAGCTTCAGACAAGGTATTAACAGTTTTCTGCCACTATTATATGAAATGTGTGTCATATTTGTTCATTTTTAGTATTATATGTCTAAATACATCTCCAACTTTTGTAGATCTTTGACACCTATAGTCTGAGTGACATGAGCTATGTTTATATCACAAAGAAAACAGTTTTTCGAAAAACCCATACACCACATAATTTTGTTATCTTCCACTTTCACTTTAATACACATTTACAAACAAATTGCCACATAGTTCCTCAGCCTGAGTATTAGATGATTAAAGTAAGATTTTTTCTAGAGAGTCCTTTACACTGGGCTTCACTACTTAATTTATGCAACTTACAGACATTTCAAATTACTTTGAAGTTGCAAAAATTCTAATGCATTTTTTCCATTTTCTTTAGCTGTATTTGAGACAATTTAACTTAAAATATAATTTAATCAGTTTCTGAAATGACCTTCTTTTTGTTGGTAATAATTACCCATTAGCCTGTCAAAACGAATAAATGTGAATGCAGGGGATATGTTACTATGGATCTTCTCATGTTACACTACAGTGATTACTTTAGATAAAAGGTGAATCTCCTTAAGTATATACTTCTGTATTTTTCTATTTTGTAATAGGTTATTTGTGGTCACTGACTTATATACTTTGCTGCAAAAGTCTGATTGCTAGACGTATCAATACTACTAAATTAGGCGCTTATTTTAAGAGTTTAAATCCCTGGGTCAGTTGCCATTTCTTCAGCAAAAGAAATAAAAAATTCTAAATTTTTTTGAGAGATGTAAAGAAGAGGCAGTGACAGTTTCCTACATGTATTCTTGTTGGTTTAGCATTTTTTGTTTTAACAGTATTTTTCCGTTTCAGATCAAATTTAAATTTAACAGTTAGACCAGGAGTGTATTTTCCGATAAGAAGATTTCAGTTTGTGGAACAGTTTTATGTGCTCATTTCAAGATTATGAATTGTCTCTAAAGCACTTGACTCCTGAAGGAGAACAGTTTGCTTAAAAGTAATGCAGCCATCACTGTAAAGGTAGTCTGGCATCCCTAACCTCAAAAACTGATGCTGTGGTGACACTGACTAAGGATGACCATCAGACAATCAAGTCCCCTGCTGGTCCACTACATGCCCCATTCTGCTGTCCAGTGTAAGCATAACCGAATGTCACTTGTTTATGTCCCTGTACAAATTATACTTCTTTACAGCCTCTGCTTGCCCAGGCTCAATGATTTTTGCAGTTTAGTAAACATGTAAGTTGTCATTATTTAGCATGTTGTTACATATAATGTCTACCCTTGCAAAAAGTTCTTTAGATACACTGAAAGATTTCTTTAAAATAGTATAGTGGAAATAAATGAACTCTTTGTAAATGAAAAATAAGCTACGGGATGTCTCACATATGTGATGAATGTTAACACTGTCTGTAGAATTACTAATATTTTAACTGTTTTTTCTCCTAAACTAAGAAAATTTTTAAATAAAATGAGAACATCAATAAGAAGCACGGAGTCAGTAAAATGTAGTGCTTGGCGTTGCAGTACCAAAGTATTCCATTACCAAACATCTTTTGTACAAATACGTCTGTCTCACTTGGGCCATAGAAGTGAAGTTGCAGATATGAGTCCAGACTTTCAGCACCAGCTAGTTTCCTCATTGTTGTCTTAAATTTAAATATCGAACAATGAATACTATTGCCACATGCTATAAAATAACAGACTTGGAATTGAGTCCATACACTTAGGACTTTGGTAAAAAGCGCGGAATTAAACTATACTGCTGAAGTCGCGTTTACGTGCCTACCGAACTTTTGTTTCATAAAGATCAGGAATGCAGATTTTACCCATTACATATACATAATGAATAGCATTTGAGTTAATTTAAAATACAAGGAGTACTGTATATAATAAACAACGGTGCTATATTTCAATTACTAAAATGAACTGTTTACTTGAATGTATTGCATTTTGGAACTGTAGTTTTGAAAAGTTAAGTCAACAAATGTTAAAGGACACCTGTTGGCGAGAAAATTGTGCCTTAAAAGGTTCATGACTTATAAGAATTAAATAAACATCCAGGATGCGTCCTTAGAAAAATAAAATATATTTAGTATAAGAAGCCTTTTTGATTGTAAACATCCCGTTTGGTAGGATAGCCTGTTGTTTAGAAAAGTCAAGTTCTTGTATATGGTATGTATTTGGAAAGAATTAAAAGCTAAACAATGGGTACGCGACAGGCACTTCAGGACAAAACGGTGCAGATCCAATGATCCTTCATTCTGAGCCCGGCGTTCTCTACATGGAGGAAAATAAAATCAGGGATAGGAATTTCAATACAAAAGCAAAGATTTCCCCGTTTGTTCCTTTGACACAATAACTTTTTCTTGAAAAATAAAAGACAATTTTATACGTATCAGCTTCCAGTCATGTCAGAGCGTGGGACGACGAAAAGCAAACATGCAGACTGGAAGTTGACATGATTTTACACTAATTCGCTATTCGAACAGATTGTTCAAAAAGCAAAATCAAGTATGTCTGACTTTTTGTTTAAAGGATAAAAAGTTTGACTTTTGCGTGGAGCACATCTCTGCTCTGCGATCGGCGGGCACCCTGTCCAGACTGGAGGACTTCGAAGAATAATGAAAGAATTTTTTTTTTTTAAAAGTCATTACAGCTTTATCTGATTCAATTAATTAAATCAAGAACGTGTAAAACAAAAAAATTCACCTGCGCTTCTTGCGAAACCTAACTCCTTATGCCAGTCCAGACTGCAGGTCTGATGAGAAGTCCCCTCCTTTAAAGTCCTATTGCACCCCCAGTCGATATGTCACAAACAAGTTGAAACAGGACAACTGCTACACAGAGAAAGAGACTCATATTCATTTAGTCCTTAGCCCACCAACTTATAAGGACATTTCGGATATAAGAAAAAATATTGTTTAGTGTTGAAATTAGCGCTTGTAAGTGTCTGTACGTCTGTGTAGTCGTTGTTTCCATATTTAACGCTGGGGAATCTACATAATACTTTAAAAAGAATAATCTGCTGACTACTTTTAACGTTTGATGCTTAAAATGTATAATGACATATTAAACTGGTTGGGTCTTTGTAATTCGGTAAAATAATTTCACCAGGGGGTCCGTGACCTATCGTGAAGGTTTGTGATTACAATAAGCGCGCTCCTAAAAATAACATTTTTTAATGGCACTTTACTGCGTTTTCTGGTTTCTTAATGAACTATATTACTTGACAAAGAACCATTTCATTCCAAGAAGAGTTCTTTGCATATTAAATTTGCTGTTTTGGCTTTTTAAAGGGTCCTAATATGTGGTCAAAACAGAAATATTTAACATATCGGACGCAACTGACAGCATACAACAAATAAAAAAAAAAACTGGACTGTGCCCGAGTTATTGTATGCACCAAGAGGAACCCAGTGGTATTTAAGAAATCTGTTATTATCATGGTTATTTATGGATACTTGTCTTAACAAATAAGAAAACCTTCATGTGAGTGGTTCTGCAGGGAAACAAAAATTACTACCCTCGAGCATCACTCTGCAGAGCCACTTTAGGTACCTTAAAGTGTAGATACAGTAAAACTTGGAAGTATCAGTTTAATTCGGGGATTACCGACGTCAAAATGCAAACGAATTACTGTGGATTAGTGTACGTATTGAAATATAAATTAACTCTTTAAAAAAAAATTGACCAAGGTAGTGTTTACCAAAATAGTGTTAAGATAGTACAGCGTTGTTTAAAATGTGCCTGTGTGAGTATAATATATCTATATGAAGAGAGAGAGAGACCTTGTCACACAGATCCAGGTCTAACTTGCCAATGAACCTGAACCTCTTTGAGGAAACGCGAAGAAAATTCCACGTTAATATTTTTTACACACACAGGCTATATATATATATATATATATATATATATATATATATATATATATATATATATATATATATATACGCACACACAGTGACCCCTGAACTAAGACCGTGTGATATTGTTTTGTGGGGCATCGTTTACGACACAAATCGTAATCGAAGTGAAGTGACGTATTGACTCGGCCGTGGAAGCAGAAAGGACGGCGACTTGAAGAAACAAAACTACTGACCGACCATGGGCCTGTGACACCACTAAGGAAAGACACGTGTAAAGCCAAAACTTGGTATAAAGCACATGTGAACTTTCAGAATTAAACTCCGTTCTAAAAAGGGATCACAATTGGGGACTATATAAGTGAAAAGTTGTGTCTAACATTTTTTCCGCGTGGAAATGACCTTAATCCTTTATATATAAACGTACTCACACATTTTCGTGTAGCTGATATATTTTAAATTAATCTTTTAAAATATAAGCATAACCTAAATATAAATGGCACATTTTCTGAATATTGCAATTAAAGCATCTATGAAATTACACGTTTACAACTATTTTACTTTGACGTCTTTATATACCCACACAAACGGATATACGTGTTTACAGACGTATAAAAACACATAGCTGTTTATTCTGAAGGACTACAATTAATTATTAGGACATACATATTACATATTCACAACTATTATTAGGCCTACTTGGCATAAAATAAACTGGCTACACAATTGTGTTGTGGAAAAAAGACGACTGAGTGCAATGAAGAATGTCATTGATATAAGTTAAAGTATCAAAAGTGCTCTGTCTAGCCTGCGGCAGCCTGGCGCCCAGTGCAGGGTTCCTTCAGTCTTGCACGATCCATGCGTTTTGCCCCCAGTGGTCTGGTTTTAGACTAAAATGAAAACGAATGAGCTGCTAAAATGCTAAAGACATTGAAAGGCTAAATGCAGCCAGTGTGGCATATTTTATTAAATCTTTGGATTTTAGGTACTCCGGTTCTGGGTTCCTGCTACTGACATTGTGCGACCATGAGCAAGTCACTTTAGCTGCCTGTACACCAATTAAAACAAAAACAAACCTAACAAGTTGTATTTCAAATGCAGTAAGTAGCCTTGGGTAAAGGCATCACCCAAAATAATAAGCAATAAAAAGCAACAGATTAAAAGTTGATGTTCGTTCATTTTTGGCCGTATATAGTACTGTGTTTAGATTTCGTCTTAGAAAAAAGTACTGTGTAGGAGACTATACGTCAAGTCGTCCCATTCGGCAGTGACAGAAAAGTTGCACATTGTTTTTTACTGTCATTGTATTTCCTAAAGCTGTGTGATGAAGACGGTCTTGTTTAAGCTAATGACACTTACTACGAAGACTCGACAACTGCTGCACCGCTCTGTCAGCTTCCAGCCTAAGTAGTCTTCATGGGTCATTCAGGTCTATATATATATATATATATATATATATATATATATATATATATATATATATATATATATATATATATATATATACCTGACCTTATGAGGGTGTCCTGCTGACTAACTATCCATATTCCGAATTAAACCTGCCGGTCACTTGTACACACGTTTCGTTTAGCGTTCAGTGCGTCTAGACGTGCTACATCTTAATCCAGGGCAGCTTCCCACTTCAGTCTGCTCTGCTGCTGCTGTCTGGTCATGGTGGGGCTCTCATTATTTCTGAAATAAAACTGACATCAAGGTATTTTATTTAGCAAGCGACTCACAAAAGTCTTAAAATTAATTTCTTTCGTAATCCACCTCTTGCTATTTCCTCAATTTAAAATAACCCATAAAGTCGCAGACATTTGGATTTTACTTCATTCAAACCTTCGGCAGCTCCCTGTCGCAGTTTGCGAGGCTGCGTGCGCTTTCTTCATTAGAAATAACGGTAATGCCAAACCAAGACACGCTGTAAGGTCGTTACGGCGTTTTAACCACACCGAGTGTAGATTACAGAACAGTAGGCAGTCAAGATGGAAAATCTGTTAACTCTGCATTGATTCTGAGGTTCCCAGATACGGCAACGTAAAGTTCCTAATCAGCGGTGCTGTTAAATAGTTTGAATAACCCCCTGCTTCGGGCCAGCTGACCCACAGAGGGTGCCTGGTTCGTCTCCAGGTATCCCATGGAGATCCGTGTTGTCCAGTACAAGCCCCATAATCCCTCCTTACAACAGAAACCCCCATCCATTTGGAGTGAAACCCGAACTTTGTCCCGCAGCATCAAGGGGGTGGCGATCGCACTATAAGCCACTGATGTGGGTGCACTTACTTCCCTGGAGCGGGGCAGACCTGCCCTTCCAGCCTCCTAACTTCATTTCAGTGACTTCCTGCCTCGCAGCTAACCTCATCCCGACAGGAAAACTGGAAGGAAGAATTTCACAAACTCCTCCAAACAAGTTACTTGAAGTGACACCCCCACCCCCTTCTCAACTTTGCTGTCAGCTCCAAGTCCCGCGGGTTACGCTGCTGTGTTGTTTGGTAAAAACCGAAAGTGCAGAAAAGCCTATTCTTTATCTTCGAACCGAAAAAAGATCAGTGTGCCCATTTGGGTGAGCGTCACGTTCCCGTGGATCCAGATTTAGGAGTATTAGCACCTTCCAGCTTTTCTTTCCGTGATTTAAAACAGTCACACGACCGGGATTTATGCATTGCTTTTGGATACATTTTGGAATAAATCTGTGGACCGACTCTGAACTCGTGATTTTAAGGATTACTTTTTCATGTATTGGAAAAATGAAAATCTGTCCCCTCTACCTGAGGGAAGTAAGCTTTTGTCAGACGGGATTCCAGCGAAACAGGTAAAGATGAAGATACTTCTTTTAGTGTCTGTGTCAGAGGGATGGGGTGGGGGTATTCAGGGATCGGATATTAAACTGAAGGCAAATCTTCGCTGCTGTTTGTTTTAGATATTAAATATTATAAACTTAAGTTAACTCTCTGAACCCCGGATTTTTATGTAATATTAGGCTTTGAAACAATTGACACCGCTGTCAGGAATTCCACGGAAAGACAATCCAATAGCAAACACTTGGATTAGTAACTATCAACTAATTGAGCAAGGCGTCTTCCTTCATTGAGTTGAGGCGTGCGAAAACACACTTTTTAAAATATAATATAATATATCCAGTAGATTCCTGCATTTTGCCCGATGCTGTTTGGGATAGGCTGACCGGCTCTACAGAACTCAGTATTCAGAAAAAGTAAGAATGAAGTCTTGACAATATTGATACTGTATTGAATGATTATATTTATATAATCGATACTGAATTTTCCCTTGGAGATTAATAATGTATATCTAACCTAATCTAATTATATATAAAGGTACCGTATATTCACTGTACTGTATATCTATTATATTGCCCATTTCCTCTCTGCAAGATAGATAGATGATAGATCACGTGTAGCTAACTAAATATGGACACGCCACTGTCTCTGGTGAGTGCAAATGTGCAATACTAGAAAGTGCTATTTACACACAAAAGGGGAAAGAACAAATTAAATTGTAGATTTTTTTTTTGTTTAAGTGTTCCCATTCAAGTACAGTTTTGGAAAAGAAAATCTATCCAGGCCTATTTTATATGAAATCCGAAGTGCTAGTCTGACGCTGCTCCTGCTTCTTTAGCAAAGCGAATCAGACATTATGCAGATTTTGTTTATAAATGCAGATGAAAGGCAATAATCACAGGTTTGAAGTAAATAAGAACGAGTCGTTTTTGTCTTCTTGAATACTGTCTTAATAGCTGAAAAAGCGTTGCATTTTTATCTTAATGTGACGCTATAGATTTAGAAATCACTGGTCCTTTCAGTCCTAAAGATTAGCTGCGAGTTCTGGAAAAGTGATTTTATGAATAGTGTTATTTCCAATCCAGCCACTTCACATCGCATTTCTGCTAAGAAAAAATTCGATTTTTAATTACTACCATTAAAAATCAAATTTGCAATTCTTTGGGTGGCCTGATGCCTTTTCTGATTGACAGCTGAAATTGACACTCTGGATGCCTCTTATCTTGGGCATTTCAAGCAATTTCTAATTGCAGGTAGTTTATTTTTTTCAGTGCCTTGGATTGCATGGGAACTAAACGATTACTTTAAGAGGCATGGGTTAAGTGCGGCAAAAAAAAAAAAAAATAATCAATCCAAATTCAAATTGCTTCATTAAAAAGACAGGGCTTTTGTTACAAGGGGTTTAAATGCACAGTAGAAATTTCTTATTTATTGTTTTGGGTGGTTTATATAGACTGCCCAGCAACTGAAAGGTTTAAAGCGAAAAAAAAATCCAGCTAACTTTGCATTTAGGCTCTGTTCCCAAATTTGTTTTAAAGGTGATTTCTCAAGAGACTCAGAACAGGACAGGAGCATCCCGCTGCTTCGAAAGCAAGCGTTCACATATAATGGTGAGTAAATATTATTAAAATCATGTTACTATCTTTGAGTATTATTGACTTGTCGCTAACATTACGCGATGTAACAAAATCGATCAGCCGCATCTATTGAACGTGTCGCTCTTGGAATGTCTGCCGGGGTCTGGATTTACTTCCACCGATTACAACTGTTAACACAAAAGGCAGTGACGGTATGCTTTGTCAGCCGATAGCATTACATTTAATTTCTCCAATGGTTTATATGACTGCATGCAACAGGGAAAATGTTTAAACAATACGGATATTGTTTAAATGTTTCTTCTCTGTGTCCAGCCCAATCAGATTGTAATAAAACGACCACGGAACGGTGAACCGCGCTATTAAAACAATTTCTTTAAAATATTTCTCTCGTTTATTTAACTCCGAGAACCTAACACAGTATGCGCACTTTTGCTCCGTCTACCCAAGAAGCAACCGACGCTGATTATATTCTATTAATAGCCCACAATCACTACAAGCTAGGAACCAGTATTGACTATAGGAAATATATATATTTTTTGAACGAAATATTTACTGATAGCAGTATGTTTCAAGAAAAAAAACAGTCCCTTTCATGCACACTTACGCATAACCCAGGTAGTCATCATTAGAAAGAATATGGTTGTAAAAAACGCATAATTATACTGACTGCTTGAATATAGTGCAGATGTGACACCGCACACACTGCCCAATTTTAAAAGCCAGTGGACTGCGTAATATTCATTTGCACACTTTTAATCTGTTTGTTTGCTGACTATTGATTTACACGCATAATGTAAACATTAGGGGAAGTACAGGTTATAGATTGTGGATGCAATGAATTCAACTTTGTTCCAAAAGTGAATACGTAATTCTAAGTGACCGTTACAATCACTTATGTTCGCGAGGATCTAATGAAAAAAGTAGCTATTCGCACTTTACTTAGGGTGTTTTGATAATATTCTCTCTCTTATTTTGTCTTCTGTATAGTCTCATTCTGACAGTGAATCTCATAGGTCCAACATGGATAAAGACGATACTCGGTCTTCCCCAAGTCCTCCTTCCACTCCTTCTATCTGTTCTCCGCCTTCTGCTTCCTCATCCATCCCGTCAGCCGGGAAGAACCTGTGCGCCAGTTGTGGACTGGAGATCCTTGATCGTTACCTGCTAAAGGTGGGTTAATCTCGAACGGGCACTGCGAACACTCGTAATATGTAACAAGTACACGTCAAAAACGGGTTTATTTTACAGTGATATCACGCACAAATGAGACTCGTGCATGCACACTAGTAAATATGAAGCCTAGTTCTTGTATAAAATTGACGGGAAAAAATAATTCAAACAAATTAATTTTAAACTAGACATGCCTGTGCGACAGCTTACTTTGTATTCCAGTATAATAAAATTGAAAAATGTGATAATTTAGTGGGAGAAAAGGCGCCGAAATGAAAGTGCTGTTTATTTTCGTGACTCAATGCCACTGAACCCAGGGGGCCGCCGCCTCACGCGCGCCTTTATTATTATTATTATTATTATATTGTTTTTGTTGTTACTATATGCAAGATAAAAATTATTTGTGATAGATAGATAGATGCGCTATACACAATTTGCTTGTTGTCTGTGAAACGAAAAAACAGGTTTAGAAAAAAATATGGCTGGATAAAAAGTTACTGCTACACAGAACTTTAAATATCAGTTTACGGAAACAATATTTCAGCCTTTAATTCTACGTCACATGCGTCACTCAACTTTGTTGTTTGTTTTGTATGTATGTATATATATATATATATATATATATATATATATATATATATATATATATATATATATATATATATATATATATACATATATATACACACACACACACAAACACATATGTATATGTATATGTAATCTCTGTTCAATAAACCTATTGTTTTTATTTCGATTTTTTGACTGCGGTTAACTGATCTACATAAGCCATTATATTGTGATACTTAACACAATAATTGATTTTTAAGTTTTACATATCTGCTTAAATATTGTTTCAATTACGTCATAAACAGAATAATAAAATGACTTTTTTATCTTTAGGATAATGATGGATTAGCCTGAAGCCTTACTATTCTGTTTGCCTCTAAAATATAACATATATACTTAGGAAACACCACAATATGCATTCAATTAAGCACTAATTTTCAAAGGAGTACATTATTCCGTTATTATATGGATTACATTTTTTAGGCTTTCCCAGTGTTACGAAATTTGAAAGTTAATGAAAATATGAATACATTTTGGTTCCTATGGATGTGGAGTTGGGGTAATGAGTTCAGACGCGTAACGTGATAAATGTGAGGGTGCCTCTTACAGTTTTAATTGAAAAAGAACAAAAAAACTACAGATGTAGTCGTTATCGATTCGAAAACGATGTCATGGCATAAATACAAGAAAATATTAGTTCAAAGAAAGAGTTATAACCCATTCAATAAATTAATCCTTGGGAGACAGTCGAGATGTCACCACATAGGCTTATGGTCTAGTTTAGTATTTAAATTCAATAATAATCCATGCTGTGTTATACAACATCCGTGTTTCGTTTAATGCACGTAATGATACTGGTCTTGTGAACAGCAAATAACTAAACATTTTGCATAATTAAATTAATAAAATACATACCAAAACAATAATAAAATAATATTTTCTATTTCTCCATGCTTGTTTTCCAAAGCGAAATGAAGTTCTGGCTTTTTTTTTCTAAATCTATTATATAGTGCCTTTCACATCTATCTATCTATATATCTATCTATCTATCATTTCTTCCTTCCTTCCTTAGGACCAACGTGGGAGATGTGAAGACCTCTTGATATGCTTTTGTTAGCTTGGTGTTTCAATGAAATGTTATGCGATTCACTGAAACAAATATTCGTTTCCTGCATGTCCGAATTATCTATATATCGTATACAGTAATTTTAGTATACACGTCTCATTTAAGCTTTGCATCGTTTCTCTCTAACATTTAAAATATCATTATATTTGTTTTTGGCAGTGAAGTAGTTCCAAATTAAATTATCCATTTAACAGAATGCTAAACTAAAACAAAATCCTTGAGTTACCGAATTAAATGAAGCTGGCATCATTTTCACTTGGTATTTATTGAAACACATTGTATATTTTATAAAAAGCTGCACGAGACATTTATATGTCTGTATCTGAATTTGTTTCAGGTGAATAATTTAATCTGGCACGTCAGATGTTTGGAGTGCTCAGTGTGTAGGACTTCACTACGTCAGCACAGCAGCTGTTACATCAAAAACAAAGAAATCTTCTGTAAAATGGATTATTTCAGGTAGGGAACATTTCCAAATTTACCGCGGATTTCTCTGTACAACTGAGTTTATAGTTGAAAATTTTAATGTGACATTAGCTTTTTGGACTTTGACTATTTTTGAACAAGTCACCTCCTTAACTCACGCTATGACAATATTAAGAATATGGCACATGGGGTTACGCCCACAAATCAACTAATTTCAATAACTAATGTTTGGTGTCTCCAGTACAATTATTGTTTGATAACTGGAAATAAGTAACCAAATTAACGTTTAATTTTGTTTTCGGCGCACGTGAAAATGGAGTAGGAAGCAGTCATTTTTACTTCTGGTACAATTACGAATAATATTTCTGCTTCTAACACATACATATATCTTTGGGTCTTTTACTGTAATAAACAAGGGCTGGTATAACTACATTCAAATTATTTAATCTACAAAATTATTCTGGGAACATACTTAAAGTTTCCTGCAGTATTACTGTAAGGTAACCTTTTAAGAACCTGGATGTTTTGCATCGGAAAACCGACAATTAAGTTTACATTTATGGTTACCCGATAACTTCTTGATATGACCGTTACAGACTACAGTGAGCACTTCGTCGACAGAAGGGTCATGGAAGGAGGCCGACAGATAGATACAATGATATTAAGTTAATTAAATTCATCTTCACAGAGTCGTTATTTATTGTAATTTTACATTGGCTCTGCTTATCAGGCCGTTCTAAATTATGCTGAGCTCTATATATCTACCTTTGGAATTTTAGAAAAATCGTTTAATGACCATTAAGAAACAATGTAACATGCTCAGAGAATGTTTAAATATTCGAAAACAAATGAAAGTACGCTCTTCCTTTTCTGCGCAAAATAGTTCTAAGTAGACGGTTAACGCGTTGTCTACTGTGTATATACAAAACGTAAACGTGAAAAACTGCATTCAGCGAATATTTAAGTTCAGTTAAACGCTTGTCTACATAATGTATTTTTAAATCTCCGACAAATTAAAACGGACTTAAACACATAATTACGCCATCACGGATTGTCTCAGTTTAACTATAATTTGTATTTCTCTTTTAAATGAACGGTGTTACATAATGTTGAACACACTAAACTAGAAAGTAAAAAAACACCAACGGATTTTAATTTCATCGGTATAGCTCCTACTTGTCACACACAACTCCGCCTTTTGTGGGTATGGTAACACATAAAGGGCAGCTTCCCAGAACGGTATTTGTCTTGCTCATTCACCGATCAACAATAAGATAAAGTACAGTAAAGCAAATCATCAATGAGATATTTTGAAATGAAATTGTCCACTGAGTGAACAAAGTTTTATACAAAACACACACATGCACATTTTCTTAAAATAAGCATGGGTGTGTGGAGGTGAAAATTACAAAACTGCAGTCCGAGTTCTATGTGTCACCCTGTGCAACAAATCAAATCTGGGAAATATTAAACATTATCATGTCTCTCCGCTCGAAAAGACAGTGTGTAATATTTTATTTGTCATCTCACTTAGTACATCTCCAACTGGGCTAGTTAGACATTTTTTTCGTGTTTGAAAGCATGGCTTCAAACGCAGGTAAATTGAAGGTTAGGGGTACAGCTGTAATGCTTTTTGGTCTTTCTAACGCTACTAGTATAAACTCACCTGTTACAAACACATGCATAAAGATGACAAATTCAGGTATTTATGCGATATTTTATTATCACAATCCAAAGAGCTGAAGTGACTGGTGATTTTGTAAACATTCCAAATAACGGGGTCTAATGTTAACATTTTTCTCTGAAATACTAAAGAGATTTTGAGAGTGATATTTTCATTTTAGGATGAAAGTTCACTCCCGAATCCTTACGCTGTTTCCTCAAATTGTAAGGTTAAGTGTTTTCCAAAGCTTTGAAAAAACATCACACCAACAGCGTATAAAACATACCAACGCTAGAATTTAAAGAATATAACAGACCAAGAACTATTTCCTCCTGTGCGCCGACTCTATAAATATCCCCTGTTTGTTTTCAAGCACACTTTCCCTAGAGAACGGCACGTTAACTGGACCGAAGTGAGAGGATGCGAGACCATTAGGATTCAAACTTAATAATACCGACACACCCACGCACAAACAGTGGATTTCATTCAAGAAATCTGCCTAATACACAAAACAAGTGCACATTTGTCCAAAACGGGTTCTTACCTTCCCACCTCAAGTTGTTTTAACTCAACGTTTACATTAAAACAATATATATCAACCAGAGTCTAGCTCCAGCCAATTAAATGTATAACTGAAATTTTCTCTTAATTTCTGATCTATTTTGGGAAAAATCAAGTCTTTTCTGGTATTGCATCATTTTAAATTTCACATAATGAATACACTATTACTAATAAGTAGAGAAGAAGATCAACATTTAGATGGCAACCCGTCCATGATTTGTTTATGATTGCTGTGTGTAAATTGACAAGTAGAAGTATTCCTATAAAGTAGTACCAGTGGCAAGTTACCTACCACATATTTTTTATTGTACCAAACCACACTTTAGTATGTAATTCTGTTTGGTTACATAAATACTCTCCATATTTACAAAAATAAAATGTGCATTCATTTAAAAAAGATGCAAGGGCAGTTATGGTTGAGAATGTGAGATGAGTCTGTGATGGATTGGTGTTCCATGCAGGGTTTGTTCACTGTTAAAAAAATATAGTTCTAGAATGGCAATTTACTAGGTTGTATGGTTCCTCATAGAACCACTAACTGAAAAGGAACATTGAAATATGGGAAGGGTTCTTTGCATATGAAACTGGTTCTTTCAGCTTTGAAAAGTGGGTAATAATATATGGTTAAAATAGAAATTTTTAATATATAGTAGGCTAGTAGGATACTAACAGATCAAGAAAACCTAAACAGCGCCTTTTTAAAATAAATGAACCCAGTAGTTCAAAAATCAGTTATCATTTCTTCATGGCTATTTATGGTACCTGTTACAGAACTAAATAGATAAGGATCTTTCTAAAAAGTTCATGTGGATGGTTCATTTGGGAGCTAAACATGTTTTCCCTATGGTATCGTTCTGAGGAGCAACTTTGGCACCTTTACTTTTAAGAGTGTTCCTACCCTGCAACTGATGCTTTTTTAGACTTCAACCTCCTGCAGTACTATAATGGACAAAAGACATTTAGAAAATGGATGTATGCAAGTATCATAGAAAGATGCTAAAATAAGATCAAAGACTGTCTGCATTTAACTTGTATTTATGGACCTATTCGTTATTTTATTTATTGTTAATAGTTATTGTAAATTGTTTTGAACAATTTGGCATCTTTCAGCAACTTTAAAGTATGCACAGTAAACTGAACTGTATATCTAAACAGATGCTGCATAAGTCCTCCTTTATAAAGCTGCCACAGGTTAAGGGGTTTGAGGTTTTAGTGAGAAATTAATATACAGTAATGTATCCTGAGCTCACACCAAAACAAGCCTACTAGAGGTGTTGCTCATATTGTTAGCACATGTTTATATTTACCTGAAACAATCATAAGTAACATTTAGGAAAATATGTGACTGAAATGGACTGGTGTGCTATCTAGGCTTTGTTTCTGTTTATATATATTATACTAGATTGTTTGTATGAAGTCTTTTCAATTAGTATAACATTCATTATTAAAAAAGCTAATTTTTTTTTTTATTTTGCAAATGGCTTTGTTTTCTGACACTTGATTTGAAACTTATATAACTTGTGTCAGAGGACATATCTCTGTGAATGGTATATGCAGAAAATGAGCTTGCTTGGGATGTTAGTTCTACAACAAACAGACTGGATACTGCAAATGTTCTGCCTTAGATAGTTAGGTGTTTAAGGTACAGTTCTTGTTTGCATCTTTTCTACAATATTCATGTAGATGAGTATTGCTTCAAAGCTTGAAATATAGTTAAAGTATTTTTTTGAAGTAGTGTGAAGGGAATGGAGTCTTGAAAAGAGATGTTACTTGCACCGTTACATAATCATATTTTATTATGAAGTAATTTTACATTTATCTATCGATATAGATAGATATACATCTATTTTTCACTGGTAATATATATATATATGTACATAGTACAGAAATATTGATAATACGTGGGTAGCACGGTGGCGCAGTGGGTAGTGCTGCTGCCTTGCAGTTAGGAGACCTGGGTTTGCTTCCCGGGTCCTCCCTGCATGGAGTTTGCATGTTCTCCCCGTGTCTGCATGGGTTTCCTCCGGGTACTCCAGTTTCCTCCCACAGTCCAAAGACATGCAGGTTAGGTGCATTGGCGATTCTAAATTGTCCCTAGTGTGTGCTTGGTATGTGTGTGTGTGTGTGTGTGTGTGCTGGCGCCCTGCCAGGGGTTTGCCTTGCGCCCTGTGTTGGCTGGGATTGGCTCCAGCAGACCCCCATGACCCTGTAGTTAGGATATAGCAGGTTGGTTAATGGATGGATGGATATTGATAATACAGTTATTACAGTTATAGAGAAACAGTTCTGATGTACTGTACAATGTAAGTGAATAAAAACGAAACTGCCTTCAAAAAAGCTAAAATATTTTTATAGAAAATACACAGCATACTGATGCAGAATAATGGGCAAAGAATGTATACCTTTGCAGATCATGTACATGACATACAGGGTAAGATACAGCTTTATATAAGAAGAAAAAATCCCAGAATCAGATATTCTTCATTAGTGATGGCATTACACCTACTGTAAAATGTGTAAAGAGGTATAAAGGCCTAGTGCTTCAAACTGCTTATCCAATGACCTGCATGAGACCAACATTTGAGTGGAAAGTACAACATATTTAGAACTTATTGTATTAAAACCTTATCATGTTAAATTGCTTCTTCATTTCAATATGGAACTTTCATCACAGCATAAGATTTGGATACTACTTACTCTATCAAAGGACTAGTGAAGAAAATCAACATTAATGACCGAGCCATCGGTAAGACTCAAGCAGTCATTTCAATCTGACCAAACAAACTCTAATTGGACATTAGCCATGAGTCTGTAAAATGAAAGGGAAGATATTATGTTGACACCACTTGCTACTTTAAAATGAATTGCTCAAAACAACACATGCTGAACCACTATACATTGGATAGAAGTAGACTTTACACAGATGCTGGAAAACACTTTTTTCTTATATACAATTGTTAAAGCATGGAATCAATTATCAAACAACATGTTGCAAAGTAGAGAAGGAAATAAGGGTAATTTTTTTTTAATCTTGGCTTCAACCTCATTTATCACTTAACAAAAGTGTACAGCATACTCACCAGGGTGTTCTGACCACGGATATTTCTTCTGTTCTTGTGCTGGGTACTGGCTCCTCCTTCTGCAATGTTTGACCAGTAGTGGGATAATCAAGTAGTTTCCCATTTCTCTAAAAACTGTCTTGAAGTTGGTGGCAACATACTCTTTAAGATCCAAGTTATATTGTCTTTTATTCTTCTTCATCTTATGTAGTTTTTGGTGGAATTAATGCTTTGACCATTATATAATGCCTTGTAAGAAATGTTCTAAAAAGTTCCATAAGGCAAAAAAAAAAAAAATAAGAATATATTCAAAGTCTTGCAAAATTAATGCACAATGTATTTATATGCAGTTTAGTATTCACTGTTGTAATATATTGTATATTTTTTGTAAAGGAACAAATAACAAATTCTAAGAAAGTCATGGTTAGAATCTACAGATCTGTAAAACTTTCTTAGCATGTTTAGAATATTGTACCCTGTTTAGATAAACTGAAATTTGTATTTTGTTTTATGTTTTTGATTATAAACTTTTTTTGGTTTTGAAGGATGTTCCTGCGTTGCAGCACATGTTGTAATTGGTGACATGTGGTCCCCTTCTTAATTAAGAGTAAGGGGTGGAAGATACTCCCGTATCTGTACTTTGAGCTTAATAAAGGAGTCATCTTCGCTTAGGAAATACATAGTACAAATTACACTCCTCGTGCTCCTTCACAATTACAAAGTTAGTTTTAATCCTTTATGAAAGTTTGAATGGCTGATTGACTTTTGTTTATTTAATGGTTGTTAGGCTTATTGTTTTCAACCACTTCAACCTAAATTCACAAAGAAGCTAATGGCATGTTTTTATGTACACATTGGTTATAATCTGTATTGTATGCTTATACTTAGTAACACATTTATACATACCACCTTCATGCAGGACACATGTACGATTCCTGCTACTAATCATTTTTTATCCGTAGAGCACAACAAAATAAGAATTCTGAAATAGGCATGTATTCAGTTCATCAGTCTTATTCTTGTATTGTAAGCTGTCTCAGAATCTTAGTTCTTGTCACAGCACAATTGCCAGAGTTAAATTAACCTGTAGTGTCAAAATAACACTTTATTGTGTAATATGGTGAGAGTGGAACTCATTATATACATTAAAAGTATTGATTTAACACTGGTGATTTCTCTGTATGCTAAATTAAAAAATAATTATTAGCTAATTTTTTTTTTAAATCTGAAGACCTTGAAGTGGGTTACTGATAAATAATTGTGCAAATTCTTTCCAATTATTTTTTTTAAACAGAATAGATTTCTTATATTTTACTATTTAATAATGACTACATTGTAAGCTAAGAAAAGCAACCATGCTAGTTGTTTTAATTTAACATGGTTGATTTTGCTCTGCTATTGTCAGTGAAATGTCAAGAGTGATATATAGAAAACATGATTTTTAACTTTTACATTTATATACATATTACCAAAGTTGTGCACACACAGCCATCACTGATGGCTGGACCCAGACAGACAAGTTGAAAACCAGTTTTAGGCAATGTCAGTTGTTACTGTCTTAGCCAAGTTTGGTTTATATTTCACTTAAGAAATGGCAGGCTTGCCTGGAGATGTTTTCAATTTGAGCCATCTCTCTCTCTTATCGGTGGGATTGATAGGTCTCGTAATAGCAGATAATTACAGGAAATCAAACCAAAAGTCTCATGGGTAGGATACAGGGCAGCACCATGCAGCCAGGCCTCTGCAGCTCTGGGGGCAACTCTGCTGACTGCAGGGCCACACATGATGTGTAAAACGTATCTCTAATCAGTAACAAACTCTTTCTCAGAAACCTGGATGGAAACCTGATGTTGTTGATACCATTTCAGATAAATGCAAAGTAAAAACAAAATTTATTCATCAGGCTGCTGCCTTTTGTACAGGGAGTCATTGCTGTGCTACAGATATTTAGGGTATTTTCTTTATCAATGGGACCTTTGTTGCTACAGTAATCACTGGAAACTATCAAAATTAAACTTTAACAAACTGTGGGGAGATTTCTGGCTTGACAAAGAATTAAACCAGAGACACAACACTTGTACCTGTAAGTCCCATTCTCCAACACACATTCTTAGTGTATATATAAATAGTAGTATTATTGTTAAGGGCACAGTACAATTCTTAATCAATGCAACACATCACCATGATAAATAAGAATTTTTAAAAAATATGTGTGTGTGTATGTATGTGTGTGTATATATATATATATATATAGTATATTAAATATCTGTCTATGCTGTATATACATGTACATTCATTTTAGAAACAAATACAATTGTATACCCATACACATATTAGCACTGAGCACAAGGCATGTCTCTGGACATGATGCCAGTCATTTTCACAGTACACTCATAAACATACAATTACATAGAATTATTTTAGAGTCCCTAATTAATACCAAAATCTTTGGCATCTGGGAAGAAAACACGTAACTTAAGAAAATAACACGGAAATGGAATGTGCAAACTTTGCATAGTGTCTGAGCCAGCACTGCAAACCTGGAGCTGGGAAACCATCTTGCCACCACACAAAAACCTAACTTGTTAAAAAATTGTCAGTAGATGTTCACACACAGAATGTCAATCCTTTCCCAATAATGTTATATACAGTACATCAATGTTAGACAATTAAACTATACAGACCTCATCAGTACTAACCCCCCTTTATTTAGAGACAGGTTCCCACACAGTAAATTAAATTAGCTCCTAATCCAAATCAGAATGTTGGTCTGACAGAATTTACAACCAGGCATCTCAGCAAGAAGACCAACCCTATGTTGGCTCCCATCAGGACATGCAGGATTCCTTGCCAGATTCATTTTACTCTTTCTTTAGAGCTCTGGTATTTACATTTGCAAACTGTTAAGTAAAGCCTCAAGTAAACTTCATGGCTGTTTATGCTTTTTTTTCTTTCTAAATGCAATTTTTCCTTGAAGAAAGAAATACAATATAAATAAGCATAGACATTAGTTTAAATTGAGACTGTTACTTGTTTCTTTTTTCTCCTTCTCCTATGCTATCAACTGTCCCAGACAGATGTTAAAGCTGACACTGATGGGAGCCCATCTGCAGCAAATTAAGAATATTTTACTTAAACTCCTACTTTAAGGATGTTACAGCCATATTTTGAATTCTAAATATCTGGTTCTGACCTGCTGATACTCTGTAAGGTGACACGATTATAACACAACAATTTTTATTCAAATTACATGGCAGAATGTTTCCTAATTTGGGGAAGGTTGGAAACTCCCTTTTAATTGTGTTTTTAATGCACTGAAGTTTCCTTTTTGCATGTTCCTTAAATACACCCACAGCGCTGGCTTATTCTGTATCATTTAAATGTTTAACTTAATTCTTATAAAATGAAATGTCCACTGAAATGCTTGGGTATTATTTATCTGCCTCTGTATTTCACACTAACTAGAATTTTATCTTAATTTATTTAATTTCATTATTAACAACCTGCACAGGTTCTAGAAAGAACACAGTAAAAAAACATTTGCAGATAAGCATGTTTTAAAAAAAGTATAAAATACAGTATGCATAGCATATCACATATTGACATTTATATTTTGCTATATGATCTGAACCCATGTTTGTACAGTGCACTCAAAAAATGACATTTGGGTTATGTTGCTATTACTTAGTCAACTTAAACTGGCTATAATAAAGGTATGTTTTAAGGCTTTATGTATCAATTTCTAGTACAACTGAGTTAAATTTCTTGGGTGTCACATTAAAAGTAAATTTTAAATAGAACCAATATGAATGGTTTTCATTGCTTTAATTAGCAGCGCCTCATACAGTAATCATTTCCAGGCTCTACTAGTATTACCCAATTACACTAGGTTGATTTTACTCAAAATGAATATGTTTTTAAGTTTAAAAATTATTTTTTATGAAAATCTGCCAGTACACATCTACTTTAAGTTGATTCCACAAAAATGAGCATGTCTGTAGGCTTTACATGTCTGTTTCTAGTATAATTGACATAAATGGTTTGAATTTCATAAAAACTAGATTAATTTATGTTTATAAAAAGCAAACAAATTTCATTCACATATAATCACCAATTATATTAAGGTGGCACATGGCAACTTTCATTTCAGGCTTAATTTTTGGGGGGCAAATGCTTTCTTACCCTACACTACATGAGTAGGCTTTTCTCCTTTTGTTGACAGAGGCATTCTAATTACTTTGGTGTAATTGGTTACTTGGAAATATTATTTTGTACTGTGTAAATAAAATTTCTTTATTACAAAAAACAATACTGGTTCGGTTGCAATTAGTGATCAGATGACTTGCTAGATTAAAAAATAAAATTAAAATAAAAAAAAACAAAGTTTGGGGTGTATTTTATTGATAGAAAATGATCATGTAATGTAAGAGTGTGGAAGCAACATACTTAAATTTTGTTAATAATCAGTAATTTGGTTTAACAAAACTGTTTTATTTTCACATTTGTTAGTTTGAATAAGTATGAGTAACTCAGATATGTTAATCTAATTCCTTTCACTCTGGTTAGAGGAACTCATTTGAACTGAGTTTGAATTTTTATTTATTTTTATGTTTTTATTTATTTATTTTTATTTTATTTTTCCACATAACTGAATTAAGTTTCTCCAATGAATCATTTTTAGACTTTGCAAAAGTCTGATTTTCAGCAAGGGCATTTATTGTGTGAAGCTTCAATTTTCTAATGCTCAAGTGAGTTTCCTCCTGAACACTAAAGACATACTGTTACATGGAAAGTAAACTCCTAAATTCCTTGGTCTGAGTGAGAATGAGTTTTGCATCACACTCAGTGCTTCCTGGGATAGACTTTAGGTCTCCATGATCTTCTACTGTAATAAGTATTCTCAGAAACGCAATGATTACATGGATAGATCTGAATCCCTTGAGTATACATATCCTGTCAATTTTCAGTTAAAGCCATATTTGTGAATTCTTTAAACATTTATGATTTTTCTGGGGTGAGTCAGCATTATTTTTCATTTATGCCTGCTGTTATAAATTTCCTTGCCCAGATGCTTTCAGGCACCCAGCACGTTTACAGGCAGTCCAATCTGACTCTGTTTTACACTGTGCACATTACACTGCAAATTTCAGAATCCATAAAAAGACAAAATGGGAGAAGTGAAATAGGTGGTTCCACTTCTTGTAGCAAATAGTACGTTTTATCTGGAACTTAAGATTTTCCTAATAGTTAAGGAAACTGATACTGGAACATCTGGTAACATATAGTATATAGCAATACAACAATTTATGTAGTGTATTTTGTATTACAAAAGTCAAAAGTAACATTTCTGAAGTTGCCAGACTTTACTGTATGTCACTTGAAGGATTACATGCTCAAGATCAAAGGTCATACCAGATAATATGATGCCACCATATCATGGTAACTACTACCTATCTCATTTATCACCATACCCCTGAGCCACATTTTATTTTCTCTAACAAGGTGGAGGTCAGAAATTAACATCCCTGATTGCCCACCTAAACCATAAAGTGGTCACCCAGTGCTTTAATGCCAGATCAGTGTTTCCTTTTTCAAAATCTTCGGCCTCTGTTAAACCACTTTCAGCTCCCTGACTGAATACAACTGGTCTGCTTCCATTCATTACAAACTACTGAGATATTTAACCTTCTTCAGAAACATAAATTATTTAAAACAATCTTATAAACATTCCAAAGCCTTACTCCAGTACTCTTGGTTAATACTTTTCAGTATGATTTACATCCAGGTGTCATGAATGTGGGCAAAAAAATGAGTGAAGTGCCTAGCCTGCGATCAATAAGCTTTGCAGTTTTTTGTTTTTTAAAGTGTACATATGATGTTCATGAATCCTGAGTGCAAACAGGAAGGATAATCTTTGGGAATATAGTAAGGGCCATTCCCATTCTGAAAAAAGGTGAGAAACAAAACTTCAGCTGTCTAGCCTTCACCAAATGTGTGACTGTAAGGAAAAAGCAGGGGTCTATATGAACATAAAACTGATGCCCTGAGCCTCTTCAAATCAAAATGAACATAAAGCTTATTATTTTTCCTAAAACAATCTGACTCTATCTGACATGTAACATCAGAAAACATTACACTGCCTGATTGTAACAATAACTGAGGTATGCACACCTAGCCATAAAGAAACCAAGCAATACAAATGAGGTGTTGTTTTGGTCAAAAGCATATGCATTCTAGTAAACCTCATCATTGCATTGTGCACTGGGAAAAGCTGTAACAGTTTCCCATGAAAATCATGTGCATACATGTTTGTGAAAAGTCATCAGAAGGCCATCCAAAAAATCTAAATATGCCTTCAACAGATTCATTCTATCTCTCTTATTTTGCCTGAAATAGCCACATAAAATAAGGAAGCCCGTCTATTAATTTTGATTGAAATTATGAAAGTACAATTGCATGCTGAAGATGGCACAATATCCAAGGAAGAAAACTCAATGACCAATTAAATACAAAAACATTGGTGGGTATCTCATTCATCCAGCAAAACTCAGAAGACTGGTTGATATAAAATTTGTATATACTGTAAATGCATCTATCTGCATTCTGAATCAATTTAATGTTATTACAAAATAACAAAAATGATATACAAAACATAAATAAGGTCCAGTTTTCTGTTTTGCAGTTATCATGCTTATAACAGTCAATCTTAGTAAGTAATGCTTTAAGTTAAGTTAAATTCATATTAGTGTTTGCTTAGTCATAGCCATAGACAATGGTATAGCCTTTTACCCCCTGTAAGTTAATAAGAGATAAGAATTTTCTTGATATAATTAAGATACAGTGTGATAATTGAGTCTGTTGTTGTTTAGAATAGGTCCCAGTGGACAGGGACTTAAAAGACATATTTTCAACATAGAAATGGTATAGGAATATAGTTTTCTGACTGTTTTTAAATGGTTCAGAAATGTTTAGAAGTGATTTGTAATGGTTAGAAATGAAACAAAATGTATAAGCTTTGAACAGAACTTCTGTTAAACGAGAACTTTTCTTTTTTTTTGCTATATCAATTTTCTCTTTTTTGTGTGAACTGTTTTACTAAAGTTTTTAAAACAAACATTTTGTCTGTGAAATCATTTCAACGCATCAGGCTTTTGCTGAATCCAATTTTGTATGCTAGAGCTGCTGAACTTTGGTACATTTGGGAAAATGTAGCTACAATGTTTTTATTAAATGTTCTTTTCAAAAATGTTTAAACACAGGGTTGAAGTTAAGATATTTTCTCATATTTTACATCCCAGAGTATTAGCATATGTGTACTATCTGTCCTTCTTCCCAACACACTTACCCAGAGCAGGGTCATGGGGCAACTGGAGACTATTCCAGCAAGCTTCGAGTGAAGGGCAGGAATAATCCTTAGACAAGGTGTCAGCTCATAGCATAATTCTTGAAGATGTACAATAGATCCCTAAAATCACTTTCTGCTTGAAACATGTCACAAAAAATTATGACCTGTGTTGTGCTCAACATCAGTGATTTAAAACAAAACTCAAACATCTGAATAATTATAGGTTAGCTTATATACCTAAACTTTATACCCCTATTTGAAATAAAAGCAATTGGGAGAAGACTAATAGGAATCAAAAATTGAGTGGCTTCATTTTAACAGTTTATACCCAATGAATGAAAAGCCACACTACAATCTGCATGGTGGCACTTCCATTCATCAGGCCTATAACACTTTAAAGCACAGGCTATAACTTTGTTCAATGGCACAAACACTAATATCTGCTCTTTTGCAAATGACATTTTTATTTGTTCTATATTTTGCCTTATACAATTTCTTGTATTAGGAATTTGTTAGTTTGCACATACTCCTTGGCATCAGAGCGCAGGGTCAGCCATTGTACAGCACCCCTAGAGGAAGTGCAAGTTAAGGGCCTTGTTCAAGGGCCCAGCAGAGTAGGGTCTCTTTTGGCAGTAACAGGGATTTGAACTGGCAACCTTCCAGATACTAGCACAGATCCTTAGCCTTGGAGCCACCACTTCTTTACATTAATTGAGAAGCATGGCTGTGTATAAGCAATACATTTTTCAAATGTTATGTATATGTCCCAGTTACTATAACAATACATAGAAACTACTAACATAATGGCAGCACTATTCCACAGTAGGTTGTACTGCCACTTTTCATAGTTTTGACAAAAAATGATTCCTGTTTGGGGTGCCATACATGTATGATGTCCTTATTCATGAAATCCCTGTGTCAAACTGTATTCTTATAGATGTATTAAAGACTCTAGATGGCCGGGGTATGAGAGCATATATGAGTGTGTCCTATGATAGATATGTGTTTCATTGAGAAACAGTTCAAACCTTCCTTTCACTGCTGTCACAATATCCTCTCATTCACCATGAGCCTGTAAATAATAAGCAGGTTTTGAAAGCTCATGAATGCCCTGTATATCAGTGCAGTATATGTCACAAAGAAACCATAGTTTCTCGATGATGGGTTACTTAAAAAGGGCAAGATAAACAATTAGACAAACATGTTTCTTGTGTAAAGTACAAAAAACAGTCTGTCAAGTGTTTCTCCAGTAATATTCCTGGAACCTGCACTCAATGCTTTGGCACCTGCATGCGATGCTGCATTTCTCATTTACTTCGATCCAGTTACTGAACTCTCCTAATCCAACTGTAGAGTCATGATCATCTGAAGCCCACTAGTCCATTGCAGGGTTCACTCATGTATATACACACACACCCACATACTCATACACTCACTCATATCACACCAATTTATATTTGCTAATTAACTACCATCATTGGGAAGTGGGAAATGCCTGTAGTACAGTAAACCCATGCAGATATATCAAAAATGATAAAATACCACATAAAGAGGAAATGGACCAGCCTTTTTATCCTGACACAGCAGCACACACTGTACCAACTGTTTAACAATAAACATCTATTAATTAAGAATTCAACATTCAATATTTCTATAAATTATATACCATGCAAAAAGAAGGACTCTTCCAACTACAAATGGATACACCCAGTAAAGGCAATCTTTAAAGCATTTCTTAACCTTGTTTGAAGAAACACTTTGCATGTTTCAAACCTTTGCTCATGTGAGGGTAAAATGCTTACTTTTTAAAGTATTAGATTTTTATTTACAGAATTCTGGAAAAGGAATGTAGTATCAGTGATTCCCTTGTATATAGTAGCACAACAAAGAGTTAGTATATTTAATATGTTCATACTTAACTACTTAATCAAAATGGTATAGCTGTTCCCATGTTTCTGTTAGTGATCTGGCAAGATAAGTGCTTCCTACTGAACTGCAAAGCTTGTGCTTTAAAGGTCTCGAAAGTAGGCAGCAGGATTGCAGGAAATAATATGAAGTCAGATGAAATATAAAACTAGATATCTTTAATCAAGTTTTAAAATGACCTATTCTGGTATGTATTCAGTAGCCAAAACTTATTTATCAGTTTTACATCTTGTTGTGTGCTACTAATTAAATATAATGTTTACTTGCCTCTCTTTGAAAATTTGACAAGTGTTGTGTTTTATAAATGCTTAGCTGAGCTTTATTATATTTTTTATTTTACAAAGCATTCAACTCAGTTGATTGAGCTGTTGCTGTCCTATGGGACATCATGAGACTTTGTGGGATACCCCCAAAGTTGCTGAACATCATGGTCGTCAGTACAATGGTGCTGTGAGTGCTATTCAAAGTGGAGGAAGAACCTCTGTGATTTTCCCAGTTGATTCTGGGGTTTGTCAGGGGTGTGTTCTTGCTCCTACTCTGTTCAATGCTTGCATGGACTGGGTGTTGGGCAGGGTCGTGTGATCTTGAAGTAGTTGGGCATCTGTTGGTAAAGAAAGATTCACTTGACTTTGCCGATGATGCTGTGATCTTCAAGGAGTCAATGGAGGATCTCATCAGTGAGGACTCTGAATGCCTGGGTTTACAAGTGTCCTGGATAAAAACCAAGATCCAGGCCTTTAATGACCTCTTGGGCACAGCCATCAGCAGTGTGTCTATCTGCTGAGAGATTGTTGACCTTGCCAAGAAGTTTACATACCTTGGCAGTGACATTCATGTCTCTGGTGACTCTTCCTATGAAGTCAGTAGACAGATTGGAAGAGCATGGGAGGTCATGAGGTCGCAGGAAATGGGTGTGTGGAGCTTCCAATATGTTTGCATATTGACAAATGTCCAAGTCTTTAGAGTCCTGGTACTTCCTGTTTTGCTATATGTTTGTGAGTCATGGATACTATCCAGTGACCTGAGATGAAGACTGGACTCCTTCGGTACTGTGTCTCTTCAGAGAATCCTTTGGTACTACTGGTTTGACTTTGTGTGAAATGAGCAGTTACTAACGGAGTCCCAAATGAGGCACGTTACGTGCATTGTGAGGGAGCGTCAGTTACAGTACTAAGGCCATGTGTTGTGATTCCCCGAGAGTGATCCAGCTCACAGAATTCTCATTGTTGAGGACCAGAGCAGCTGGACCAGGCCAAGGGGACACCCACATAACACTTGGCTGTAGCAGATAGATGGCAATTTCCGGAGGATGGGACTGGACTGTGTGTCTCCTTGGGGAGTTGCCAACCAGGATCCCAAGCTGTTTCGTCGTGTGCTGGGTGCCGCAACATGCTGTACCAGTGCATGTTCCCCAACCTGATCTCATGTGACCTGTTAACCATTTATTTTCTCTGTGCATTCTTAAGACAGTGATTACTGAGTCTCATTTATGCCTATAGCAATACACCTCACGATGGCTGATTTCTTATCTTTAGCCATGTCAGAAGTTTCTTGTTTTTTTGTAATTCCGTGTGTGAATTTAATGGGTGTGATTGTTTTTGTTTATTATAATATTTATTGAGATTTTGTAAAAATCTAAACTTCCTCTAGGAACAAATAAAGTACTGTCTGTCTATCTTTCTATCTCATTTGACTGATTCACATTAAAGTACACATCCTGGGATTCATTTCTTTTAAATGAGTTTGTCACTGCCAATTGATTTTAGAAGCAGTAGAAGGAAAACTGCAACATGTGCTTGTCGGTTCACATTATGAAAGAGTAAATGTACCATTAGGTTGTTATTTCTGTCAATGGGGGTGCTTCTTGGACATCATTAAAATGTCTTTCAATGATGCGTTGTCTTTTCTCGATCACATGATTAGTGTTCTTTGTGTTGTACTTGTGCAAAGCACTCCTTGATTTAATGGTTTCTTGTTACTTTTGTTTAGAAAATGATCATCATTACTGCAAATACTCCAAGCTTTATTAGAGGGAAAACAGAATTTAATAAGATATAGTAAGACTGCAGGCATGAACAAGGAATTGCTTTACTGCAGCAAGTAGTTGAGATGATGAATGGAATAAAAAATGTGAAGAAATAAACAGAACCATTTTTGCTCTGCAGAGCTGAATGGAATGGCCAATGTAAATCATTTTGGGATTCCATATTTCAGAGAAATAACTGTAATCCATAGTGTTTGCTGTCAGGGAAATGAACAGTCTCTTCACCAGCCGGTGACTGAGGCAAAGGAGTGCTACCAGTGGGCATTCTTTATTATATTAGAATATCTGAAGCCAGGAAACTGCAGGGTTACATGCAAAAGCCAATAATGTACAAAAGTTTCCACTGTATAGAGCACAGGTTTTAAACCAAAATTGAAACTGTAACAGAATTCAGAACAGTCTTTAAAATCAGGATAAAATTAAACTTTAATGCTAGAGCATTTTACATCTAAACATTTCCAGAATCTCTTAGATAGCTTTTGTATTTAAAATCACTCCTAACGCCTTAACTACAAATGTTTGGAGTAATACAAGATGAAATAAAACTGTACTATGGAAAATTAGTTGTAACATCCCATACCACACTACTTGCATGTAGCCTTGTTTTGCTCAGCTGAAAGAATCTTAATCCATCCTCTATACCTCAGTGAGAAAGCAATATTCTATATTATCCTAAACTGTTAAAAAAAATCAAATTCCCTTTAAAGGGATCCGTTCAGAATATTTTTGTATCTTTTCAAAAACTCAATGTAATTCTAAAGTAATGTCGGGAATGTACTCAGCCTTTTTATTTTACTTAATGATTAACCCTAAACAAACCATTTTAGATAAGGTTCTCTAGTGGTATAGCTATTTAAATTGTTTGGGTGGGGGTGGATGCTAAGTTTTACAGATTGGTTTTGAAGCCTACTATTGTTCCTGCTATTTTATTGTATTTTTATGATTTAGTTGAGTTATGTTTCGATTCCAACTAAAAGGAATTAAAGTAAAACAAAGAAATATATTTCCACTTCTAGATAAATTTAAGTTAGATGGATTGCAGGTTTCTCCAGTTAACTGTAACAGACTGAAATTTATTGCTTATGGGGATATGATTTTAACTTCAATTTTAAGCCAAGTGAAAAAGGGAATTAATTGGAATATATTGCAAAATCTCACAGCAAACTTAATAAATTGCAAAACATAATGAAACTGTAATATCATTTTGTGACCCAAGTATCAATATATTGATATTCTGTTGCGGAATCCCTGGCAATTTCTAGCCCTTGTATCTACATGTGATTTTTTAGGGATGCATTACACTTTTTCTAACATATCCTATAGACATTGGGTTATTTAGCAACATAAATTTGATTCTGTATGATTGAGTGTGTGTATGTTTATGAGGGTAGACTATAATAGACTGGACTAGCCTACTGTCTCAAAGACCGACAAATAAAGCTTCAGTGCCAGCAATACCCTGAATTGGATAGGTAGGTATGGAAAAATGCATGTACTCTTTATCAGTAAGGGTACAACTAATACAAACACTAATAATATCACTTTTGATTTCTTTGTCCAAATTCTTTTAATATTACCTACTCTGAACATACCATATAAATCCTGACTGTAAAACTTTTTTCTATTGTCTGGTACAGCATTATGTAATTTTAAGCATAATACACAATAATGACTTACTGTGAAATTATTTATTAACCATTTTGCTTTTGAAATTTTTCTCAGTTTTAAAGTTCATCATCATCATTTTTGTTGTGCTTTTGCTGGTGTGGATCATGGCAGTAACATACTGGTCTGTTCCAAACAACCCTGCCTATCCTCAGCAACTTCCTCCAGTATGAATGGTGCTATAGGGTCCAACCAGTAAATCAATCTCTTTGTCCTCATACTTAGCTCCCAATTGAACACAATGGACCAGACCAATATTACTGAAACTACTGCTACTGCACCAATTTGCTGGTTATTCTCATGAAAACCTCTATCCTCACTTAATAGAATACATTGAATATTATAATATTATATAATATTATAATAGAATATTGAATAAGGTCCAAACTACTTTGCATTGTAAAACTGATGTTCCTTTATGTAATGTTTGATCCATAATTTGCTCCCTTTAGTATGTGGTGTCAAACAAATGAAGAATCACCATAATAATATATTTTTTCTGTAATCAATCAATATATAAAAGTTTTCAAGACCACTGTTGTTAACTTTTATCCATTGTACTTGTTTGCATTTTTAGTCAGATATTTAAAAAAGAAGAAAAAAAAGAGTTTATACAAGAAAGCCAACAGTATGTACGCAGATATGAAAAAACATCTTCAGGGTTTCAGCATGTAAAATCTAGCAAACTTAGTAAACAAACCTTAAATAATTTCTTAAGGGTATGAAAAAAAATTAGTGTCATACCTATAGGTTTCAATGGGACTATAATTTGTAGCCCAACAAAAATTCATGCTGTAATCCACTTGTGCCTAGGTCAGGAACAATGAACCATTTACAGAGTGATGTATCTCACAGATAAATAGTACAAGTTAACCTGTGTTAAAAATCCACATGTGTTAGAACAGGGGTTCTCAAACCCGGTCTTCAGGGCCCACTGTGGCTTCAGGTTTTTGTTCCAAGCAGATTCATAATAAGTGACAACAACTAATAACACTGATCTCATTTAATTAGCTGGTAATTTTTTTTCTATTCTCTTATTCTACATTCAGAAAAGCACAGCAGCATGATTTTTACATTTATAAGAAACTTAGAAACATTTCTGTTTTTGCTATGGATTTAAATGCTTAACTCTTTTTTCAATATATTTTGTCCTTTCTCTGTGTAGTTTGCTCCCTTCATTGTATCTTAATAATGACAATTAAAATAAGCAGAGTAGACATCCAGGCAAACAACACTGAATCATGAAAGGCTGCTACTACTTTAGCATCAGACTCACAAATTACTAAGTAATGTATTGATTGAACAATTAGAACACTTAGAAAAGTAGAATGAAAATAAAGATGAAAATATTGTTAAAAAGAATAAAATACATTATTCTCTTATAACTGTTTAATACATTTTAATATATTTTTTTTTACCAAACTTAGTTTTCTCATTTCTATATTGTTCCCAAAACTGGGAATCTGGGAAATAACAGTTCACTTGATTAGCCCAGGAGTCCAATTAAAAATAGAAGCTGGTTGGAACAAAAACCTGAAGCCACAGTGGTCCCCAGGTTAGAGTTTGAGAACCCCTGTGTTAGAACAAGACTTCTTAGAATGACAATCTTTTGGTGTACATCTTTATATGGGAAATCCTATGCACACAGTACACCTATTTCCTGAAAAGTATTGCACAACTGTTCATCAACAATCACTTCAGCACTTATGTTGCTCAGGAGGAATGAAAAAATAAACCTAAAAATGTTTGTATATCCTAATTAAAACATAAAGTACTAAAATTCCCAAATTGTATTATTAAAATTACAATTGCATGCTAATTATACTATTTATTTATTTACCATGTGTTTGTGTCAACTGTTTTGAGTAGACATGTAAGTATAAATTTCATTGTATTATGTACACATGACAATAAACCGGCTTTAGATTTAGGGAATACCCTCTACTTAACATCTGAAGAGGTTAAAGGGACACTGGTACAATAATTAGCCAACTGTACTCATCTTCTTGAGCGCTTTCCTGCACTTGTGTGATAGCAGGTAATTTTTTGCATAACAAGGTGTGACATAACAGTATATGCAGTGGAGTTGTTTTAGGACTGCTAAATGATTTTAACTGGATATTTTTCAGTACAGAAAAAAATTTTCAACTTAAAGTGGCAACAAAAGAAATTACAACCTAAAAGTGTTTTAATTGTTGTAATGCTTGTGTCCCAGTCGGCTGTAAACTGCATAACCTTCAACTATCTATTATTCTCTAAACTATTTTCTTTTATTATGACAAAGTGGTCAGAAGCTAGAACTAATCTTGGCACAATTGTTTGCAAGACTGGATCCAAAACTGGACATAATGCCTCTCTACCACACTGCACACTCATACACAATGAAACTCACTTTATACAGATTTACCAAATAATGGAACATACATGTCTCTGGAACTTGAAATGAAATGCAAATACCTGGTAAAAACCACATGAAGAGCATGCACACTCCACACAGTGCCCAGTGACCAAGCCAAGAATCAAACATTTTGTCACTGGAGAAAATAAAAATTTGCAATCATATTAATTTTAAATTAATCAGCTCTGAGTCTGAGTACTAACATCTCAGTATAATCAACTGTTATGAGAAATGGCGAGTGATTTTACAATGAGCAGAGCATCATAATAATCACTTAAACAGTTGAAAGCTGCAGAGAGAAGGATCTTATAAACAGAAGTGCTGAATTTAGGCAGCACTGTCAGTTGAAACTCCACTTGCACAAAGGCATTTGAGGAGAATCATAGAGCATGACATAGCAAGATCACTTGAAAACAACAGGTATACTTGAAGAGAATGTTGTAATAAGGTTACTATTCACAAAGGCCAAACCTATTAACAGGTAGATCAGAATCATAGTGGGCAATAGCACTATATACCAAGAACAGCAACACTTAGCATTACTTCACTAACTCATGCTAAAGAATTAGTTTCTTAGTTGCTTTACTGGTGTATGTCACAAAGACAACAGAACCTTTAATAGTATTAGTATTAGGTATGTGTTAGGGTTGTCAGATTATAAAAAACAGTTTACATCCATCCATTCTTTCATTAATTCACGAACTGATCTACTAAATGTGTTATTATAGAGTTGTTAGAACTAGAAAACATCTCTGCAGCATCAGGCTGAAACCAACCCTGCATGGAATGCAATTTTATATTGACTTAACATTAGAAATATTATATTTATCTTTATCTTACATCCATATGTCCTTTTCATACTTTGGCAATTCAAGATATGATTCTTGCCTTGGCATGTGTGTACATAGAATATGCATGTTCTATTCTTCCTGTGTTTCTGTAGGTCTGCTGCAAGATGCTCTAGTTATCATCCCACATTCAAAAGACATGTATGTTAGGATAAATCATAACTTTAAATTGTCCTGGGTAAGTGAATGTGAGTAAGTACAGGAATGTATCCTGCAACAGATTTATGTACCATCTGGGTTGACTTCAGCCTTAAATGCTTTGCCTGTAGGGTAAACTCTGGCTTCCTGCAACTTTGTATTGGGCTACGCAAGTTGGAAAATGGATGGATATTCACACATATACTGTAACTCTGTATAAGATCAAATAAAACTCTATATAAGAATATGTCACTGCCTATGACTAATTTTCAGTTATCGATATTAAATAAAAATAAGAATGTGGATACTTTTGTAAACAAGAATCTTAGGTTATTTTTAAAAATGAGGAAATAACTGTGTTCTAACTTGGGAAATGTTCTATTTATTCTTGCAGTCGATTTGGTACCAAGTGTGCCCGATGTGGCAGACAGATTTACGCCAGCGACTGGGTGAGAAGAGCCCGGGGAAATGCCTATCACTTAGCCTGCTTTGCCTGTTTTTCCTGCAAAAGACAGCTGTCCACAGGAGAGGAGTTTGGTCTGGTGGAAGAGAAGGTGCTTTGCCGTATTCACTATGACACTATGGTGGAAAACCTAAAGCGTGCAGCAGAGAGTGGTATGCGCCTTGTGACATCTTCTTGGTTGTAGTAATGTAGTAGTGACCAAAAATGCTTTTCTTACTTTATGCTTTGCATATCTAGGAATATATAAACAGATGTTCTTTCTAATTTTAAAATCTCTGGCATTTATTTGTTAATTTAAGTACTTTTTAAAGGTACCCATTTACAAATAAATGTTCTGCAATGATTATGCTAGTCACAAACCACTCATCTACTCATAGAAACAAATTAATATTAAATGCATTGGCAATAAATTCCCATTTATATGTTTCTAGAAAAAAAATTGGGTTACTGATCTGTTCAAGATTGCCTTCTGTCTTCTTGTACCTGATACTTCCATGAATGGCACCACTTCCCTGTGATGCTATACTGAAAAATGTGATTGATATACAGGTAAATAGATGTATGGATAGATATTTCACGTAGACAGGACTTATAAAGTGTTCTCCATATTTCACTGTTCAAGTATGGCCCAACAATTAATCACATTTAATGCAGTGTGGTGTGGTGAGTCACTACTGATATCTATTGTGTTAGAGGAATTACCTGTTATCAGCTGGAATTTCTTTCAACCTTAATAATTTATTAAAATGAATAAACCAATAAGCAGCCAACACGGTGACTCATTGGTTGGTTAATGTTTTTCATAGGGTGCTCATATTTTCTTCCATATCCAAAGACATGCATGTTAGGTAATCTGTCAACTTTATATTGGTCTTACAAAAGTTAGCGTGAGTACATGTATGTATGTGACTTGTGCCATATTAAAGGGATATGCTCCAACACCATTCTCATGTAATGGAGGAAACAGGTTTGGAAAATCAATGAATAGACTATCTTTACATCACACATAAATTACATGTACTTTGTTTTTTCTTTGGGCTTGATTTTTGCAGTTGGTTAATCAAAGTTAAATAATATGCTGGCTGTGAGATTCCATAGTTGACTGCTGTATACATTTGGCCCACTGAAGCCACTGAAACAGCATGACCCCTGACAAGTTCAAAGAGAACATTTCTTCACATGAGTACAAAAAACAGTAAGAGTAAGGGAGTAAGACTGTGGAGGTGTCTAAACAGCATCAACCACATAACAGGGCACTCTGAAATTTGTTTCTTATTCTATTGTGAAAATGTTTAACCCTGTATATTACATAATACATACTATTGTTCATACTTCAGTGTAGAGCTACCTCATGGTGCATTAGAAACAATATTTTTAGAGGAGGCACAATTTAAGGTGCTAAGTCATTTCCAATTTCTTCAATTAATTATGAAAAGACAAAATGTAATGTACTGTTTCATTTGTATTTATAGATGCTGGTGTAAAGCTGAAACATTAACATTACAAAGCATTAAGACTTTACTAAGATGGATGCTATTTCATAAAGAACTCTATCACTGTTGCAGTATGAAATTAAAATCAGAGGAAAAAGTACTCCTGCAGTATTCTTAGTAACTTTAACAATAAAATGCACATTTGAAGTAGCATATCTGAAGCTCAGTACAAAGATGAGTTTATCGGAAATCAGCTGGGCATTAGTTACACTTTTAAACTGCCTAAAAAAACTTTGCACAAGGGGACATTTAGCCAGCTCACCTTTATTTGTGACACATAATTTTCACAATTTGTGCTATCACGCTAAATTTGTCCTCGTCCACAAATTCCTATTTATATGCTAAATGATTCAATTCCTTTTGCATTTCAGAGTATTTGTGTTGCAAAATGCATCCATATTATGTTTACCATAAAAGTTACTACATAAAATGCCTTTTATGTTACAGAGCTTAAAATATTATGAATGCTCTCAGTGTTATGTATTTTTTTTATAAAAGTCTTTTTTTGTCCTTTGCAATTTTAAATTAAGATGAATGTGACTCTACTGCTTGTGGATGTTGAGAAAATCAAAGGAGGGAAAGTAATGACTGTTATTTTTTTAAACTTTAGGAAGTGGGATAACTTTAGAAGGAGCCCTTCCCTCGGAGCAAGACAGCCAACCAAAGCCAGCCAAGAGAGCACGCACTTCCTTTACAGCAGAGCAGCTTCAGGTGCTAAACCATAATACTGGCCTTAATTGTAGTATGCCTTAATTTTTCCCCTAATTCTAATATTTCCTTGACTTGGCTTATAGGTGATGCAGGCACAGTTTGCACAAGACAATAATCCTGATGCACAAACGCTGCAGAAACTAGCAGATATGACAGGTCTCAGCAGAAGGGTGATACAGGTGAGGTGACAGATAAACGATCTTATGTTCATTAGTGATAATGCTCATAAGTTTCTAACAGGTAACAGTAGTAAAATATGCAGAAGAAAGCTTTTTTTTATATAGCTGATAATATCAATAAGCAAGAAAGTGGATCAGATCCATTGAGTTTCCCATAAGATTGAATATGTGCTTACAAATAACAACTTAAAAAAAACTTTTGTCTAGATCATACCTACAATGAGTTATCTCTTGTCCTAGATCTTTCAGACTTTGACTTTAAATCTTCAACAATAACTATAGAATTTTTATTTTCTCCAAGAACACATCACCCTGGGTTTTTCTATGTTTCTCTGCAACTGCTTCAAAGTAAATCAGTAATGTTCACTGTTTTTGGCAAATATGCTCATTATATCATTGCCTATGGTCTATGCTAATGTCACAGGCTATTTTTTACATCTATATTTTATAATTTGGATTTTTCCTTTAAAATTCCCATTATTGATTAGTGCCTTAAAATAACACTGAAATCATAACAATTTAAGGTGATATTACTAAAGTATCTAATGTCAATATAACACTTAAAAAAACTGGCAGCAATTAAAACAAAAAATGCTTACTCCTTGCCACTAAAAGTTAATCCTAATCCAAAAAAAAAACTGATGCAAGGCAAGAATCCACTTTATTGCAGTGTTCTCAAATGCAGCAACTGATACACTTGCAGAGGCAAACTGTACAGTGCTTAACTGGCATGGCAGAATGTTTGTTGACTGTAAAAATGGGTATTTTTTCATTGTGTTTTCTGACCACTTTATTTATGATCAATCTATGTTCCCAAAGTGTGACTGGTATAGTGCAACTACACTGCCATCTCTCTATATTTACATGCTTTTGTAATATCTAAAACATGTTTTGTCTTTTGGAACATTCTGTGTGATCAGTACTGTATATTAAAAGTTCATAAACATACCTAATCCAATGTAAACTTGCCAGGGGGCCGAAGTCTCTATCTGAGATACACAGACTAAAATTTGATCACAAAAAATTATACAGACATTTATCCTTTATTAATTATATTATATTATATTATCTGTTTAATTATAGAGTAGATAAAACAATATATGGAGCTTCTGTAAGAAGGCTGCTGCTTGCACAGTGCCTGGAAGTCATCCCTGGAAGCATAAATGCTATCTGGAATTGCTACTGAAATTTTAACATCACAGGGAGCGCAAACCTATCAAATAAGCTTTAGGCACAAGACAGAAACCAACCAAAATTAATTTAAACCCATCAAATAATCTTTCATGGATGCTTTTAAAATGTGGGTGGAAACCAAAAAAAACTCATGCAGACAAAAAGTCAAGAGTATAATGTCCACATAGACAGTGATCAAAGGGGGTTGTACCACTAACCTCTGCACCACTGTGGCTCTAATTATATTATTTTCAGAACTCTTAAACTAGTCAAGGATTTTCCAAGCGTGTCCCGGACATGGGATTTGAATCTTACATACTTGATCCATTGGGCAATGCACTGTGGGAATAATCAGACATAGATTTTATAACTGTCCATTATAGGGCGTGCCCATGATACCTACATTTGGTTGTAATCAGCTAATTTAGAGCTGTCGATCAATCCAACAAAGTGTCTTTGAACTATGGGAGGAGATACACAAGTATGTGGTGGGAACTTACAAACCATACACAGAAAGGACCTTAGTTAGGAATCAAACTCAGGTCATACTGCTTTGAGCCTGGTGCTGTTAAAGCTTACCAATGCATTGATACAGATTTGAAAATCAAACAGATGCCATATTATATTTCAAGCACTTTTCAGTTTCAGCATTTCATGTCATACTTGAGTGTCTGAGCTGAGATTAAAAAATAAACAAGTAGAAAAGCTTTTTACATTGAAGTAGCATAACAATTTTATCAAAGAAGCCCCCACAAGTGTGGATGTTTTATTTAGAGTACGTCTAAGCTCATTTTCTTCACCTTCACAATAGTTCAAAAACCAATAATATTTTATTTTGTGCTGTCCTAATATATGTGCTGCTTTAACAGTAACTTTCCATAAAGAATTACATACTGTAGAACACTAGATTTTGCTTCTCTCAGTCTCCACACATTGAGTTTTGGGCTTGTGGGTAACGCTTAAGTTTACATTGAAGATGAGTCACTCACTTTGTTATTTCTTGGGAATCACGCCCTTTCAGATTTCCCACCATTGAATGTATTTGTGCTGTTTTCCATCCCTCCTGCACTGAATACTGCAAGATTTTTTCTAACACCATTTTTTCTTCTTTTTTTTCATTTAATTACAAAAGGTCAGTTTCTGACAGAGTTGTTTTTTCATTTTTTGTTTATTAGTGTTGTTGTTATACGAGCATGCCAGTGTTGCTTAGAGAATGCATTGATATCTGGAGGAAAAAGAAGAACTACTTGCAAAATGTTTCAACTTCTCATTTCATGTTATTTATTAATTCCACTATTACGTAATCCTAATGTGTTAATTTGTAGATTTACTGCTGATAAATATCTTTACTTGGCACACGTGAATGCAGGTATGAGAACATTAGAAGAGCTAACATTAGTGATTTTTTTGTAGGTGTGGTTTCAGAACTGCAGAGCAAGACACAAAAAGCACACTCCCCAACACAGTGGACCTTCACAAGGCCCTCCACAGTCTAGAATGCCTCCTTCACTCCCTGAGGACATTCATTACTCGCCATTCAGCAGTCCAGAGAGAGCCCGCATGGTTGCTCTGCACGGATATATTGAAAGTGAGTAACTGCATCAAATATCAATGGAGGAAGTGCTAATTCTTTCATTACTTCATGTCATGCCTGAGGGCTGCTTTGATCAGTGTATGCCTGGCTCCTGTCTTATGCAAGGGAATGGAGTTTGTGCACAAAGTAAATGTGGTTAATAATGCAAGAAAAAGATTGTTGGGGAGAAAAACTAAACAAAATGTAGTTAGTAATGATGTTACAATTAAGCTAGAATAAAAATAGTTGTAATTGCGGTATTTTCTGCCCAGTGTTCAGCTTATGAATAGTGTACCAAACAATAGCCAACTAGATTATAGCAAAAATAAATGGCCACAGTAAATGCAGAGTTTTTTATTTTTACAGATAAATGATAATCAAAAGCAACACTGGGCCTCTGATGACTCTTTTCCTAATGTTGTCCATTTTTGCTTTCAATTAAAAAACATTCCATCCATCCATTATCTAACCCGCTATATCCTAACTACAGGGTCACGGGGGTCCACTGGAGTCAATCCCAGCCAACACAGGGCGCAAGGCAGGAAACAAACCCCAGGCAGGGTGCCATCCCACCGCAGATTAAAAAACATTGGGAGGGCTAATTTAAATATCATGAATGATTTGTATTGTTTGTAAGATAACAGGGCTGTGTTTACTAAGTTCAATTTCATATAAATAATTTATTTGGTAAAATGTAGCCTGGTTGTGACTAGCAAATAGCAGCATGAATGATAAAAACTCATTCTTACTTAATTATAATACTCTTTACTCAAAAAAATATTATATAGTACATAACATTCTCAGACATCTTTAATTCAATTTAGGGTCTCTTGGGGGTACAGCCTCCCCCTTAGTACTGGGCATAAGATGCTGGATCTGTGAATCAGTAGCACTAACTACTGCACTGCCATGTCATCCTTAACAGATATATTATTTGACCATATGTTATAAGAATGTTTTATGGACAAGTGGTCTGACGAGAGTAAAAGCACACTAGTGATCTCCAAAAGACAACAAACGTGGTAATATTTGCAATGAAGACTAAAACAAGGACAAACAATAAGGTATCCCAAGAGGTTTATCTAGAGGCAAAATTGAGCTTCTAATATCTGGAATGAAAATCCACAGCCGCTGTAGCTCTCACTGTAGTTTTATGCATGGGCTAATGGGAAATGCCAACAAGTCAAAACTATCCTGCATCTTTGGCTAACACCAATATGAAGTTATTTGCGGTAGAAAATATTGAATTGTGAAAACAGATGAATAAATTAAACATTGTGAAGCTAGTGTGGTAAAGCATGGTAGAGTCAAGCAAGACTTTTTCACACTTCAAAGTACAACATTCCTGAAGAATTATTATCCAGTATAAGCAGTCAGAATGTTATGGACAACATATCAAGACATAGGTACTTCCAGTAAGATTTTGTCTATTTTATGAACAAGTATCATATTATGATTGTTCATTTTCCTGGTCCCTTTAACTAGGGCAATATAGCTATAAATGTTACATTACTTATTGTAGCCACTTGTGTATCTGTTGTCCCACGGGTGGGACACTGCCATATTTTATTTATTTAGTGTATGTTGCAATAAACCCACGCGTTTAAAAGCAATAATGGTATTTTTTCATACACAAGGGTGTCTTCAATTAATTAAATTATAAGTTTCCTTTCTGTCTGCTCTCTTGCATTAGTAAAATATGTGATTTGCAGACATATATAACAAGGCAAGCAGCATGTCACAGCTAAGCAGGGGTAATAGATTTGACAGGCACTTTATAGCCCAAATACAGTTAAAATCCTGCATAATCCTATAAAATCTAGCTCAAAATTGGTTTGTCAAGAAAGAAAATTGCCTCCCAAATACACCTTCCTTTCCCTAAACTGCAAACATCCATGAACACCACTCCTTTGATTGGCCAACTGGTCCTTAATTTGCATTAGTGGGCCAGATAATTACATTTTGTGAGTATTTTTTCCAAATTGCTAATGTCCAAGGGTACTGCTCACAATTTTAAATGGATTTCTTTAAATGCATATGACGAACAATAGCAAAAAAAAAAATAACCTTATTATGAAAGCCCACTTAGCTATGTGTCTTGATCCTTTTTTTCTTTTCTTTTACCTCAACACTGACATTCATGTCTCTGGTGACTCTTCCTATAAAGTCAGTAGACGGATTGGGAAAGCATGGGGTTCATGAGGTCGCTGGAAAGGAGTGTGTGGCACTCCCAATATCTGTGCAAAAGGACGAAAGTCCAAGTCTTTAGAGCTCTGGTGCTTCCTGTCTTGCTATATAGTTACGAGACATGGATGCTATCCAGTGGCCTGAGACAAAGACTGGACTCTTTTGGTACTTTGTCTCTTCGGAGAATCCTTCAGCACCGCTGGTTTGAGTTTGCGTCAAATGAATTGTTGCTCATAGAGTCCCAATAGAGGCACATTACCTGCATTGTGAGGGAGCTTCAGTTACAGCACTACCGCCATGTGGTGTGATTCCCAGATGGAGATTCGGCTCACAGGACCTGCATTGTTGAGGACCCGAGTGACTGGACCAGGCTGAATGGACACCTGGCTGCGGCAGATAGAGGGTACTTTCTGGAGGGTGTGACTGGACCGTGTGTCTGCCTGGGGTGGTTGCAAACCGGGATCCTGAGTTGTTTCATCATGTAATGGGTGCGGCAACAGTTAAATGCTCTTTCCATCTACAAGTAGGAAAAAAGTTAAAATGTTATTTCCATACTGAACAAGCAAAGAGGCCCAATGTTTTGGCTGTAGAGTCATCATCAGGTGTGTCACAGGGACGTAGTATCTCATACCTTCTTTCTTGTTCAACGTGGACATAAAGTTTAACTTTTTTTTTCACTTATCAGAAGAAATGGCACCACTAAACCCAAGCAATGCAATTGCAAACATCCTGGCGAATAAAACAAATTTTGTTCATAATGGGCCCATCATTTTCAAAAATATGCTACGAAATTCATAAATATTTCTATTAGGTTAATAGTTTATTATAAATGTTGCAATCAAACAAGAAAAACTTACAAGCTATGCCACAGGCTTTAACCTTCATATTGTCTCACCAGAAGCGATAAGTTGTTTGAAATCGGGAATATCTTCCCATTCTGATAAATTGTTACTGTTTTTAAAAACTAGGGCGCTTCGCTCACTAACCACCGTGTTTGGTTTTTCAGATACACACTTGTAAGATTTTTTTTCTTTGAATTGTTGCTATTTCATTAGTTTCACTTTCATTTCAGAACTTCTGTAAAAACAACATTTGGAATCTTTCGTGTCCCAATATGCTGAATCTTTTTAATGAGGTCTGTGAGACTTGTGTTTAATGACTTTTGTACCATAATGTAGGAAAGGTTTCTCTATTTGGAATTTCAGCACAGACAAAACGATCCACATCATTAGCAGTTAATAATTGTTTTTGCAAAGTAACCAATAAATGCATGTGAGTTAAACCCCATTTTTGAAATTCTCTGACTTAAACTAATATCTTTTTGTCTGCGTCAATGCGATCTGTACTATCTTTTTTTTTGATACTGTGGCAACTGACGTAATAAAGTGTCACAAAAGTTCTACTTTAACAATCGCCGACTGCGTAACCCCAAACACGACTTTCTAACACCCTCTCCAACCCTTCCTCCCACGGGTCTCGCCTCCCCCTTACCGCATCAATCAGCACCCAGCTATCAGTATGCTGTGGTGTACTCTGCCCTCCCATTGCTATTACATTAGTTTCACTTTTATTTCAGAACTTCTGTAAAAACAATATTAGGAATCTGTCATGTCCCAATATGCTGAATCTTTTAAATGAGGTCTGTGAGACTTGTGTTTAATGACGTTGTACCATAATTTAGGATAGGTTTCTCTGTTTGGAATTTCAGCACAGACAAAACGATTCACATCATCAGCAGTTAGTATTTGTTTTTGCAAAGTAACCAATAAATGCATGTGAGTTAAACCCCGTTTTTGAAATTCTCTGACTTAAACTAATTTCCTTTTGTTTGCGTCAATGCGATCTGTGCTATCTTTTTTTTTTTTGATACTGTAGCGACTGACTTAATAGAGTGTCACAAAAGTTATACTTTAACAATCGCCGACTACGTAACAACAAACACAACTTTCTAGCACCCACTCCAACCTTTTCTCCCATGGGTCTCGCCTCCTCTTTACCGCATCAATCAGCACCCAGCTATCAGTCTGCCGTGGTGTACTCTGCTCTCCCTCAAACGGATCTAACAGTCACTTAAAACAAAAAATGCTTCAGCTTGGCCGGGACACTAACATACGTTCGACTGTAACTGCTTTCATATTCTGTACCTTTCTCTGCAAATGTATCTCTTTTCTCTGCACTGCTCTTTCTTCTTTGCTGAGAGGGTGACTTTACATGACTGAATGTTTTGCTGGCTGTCCAAGCTCTTAATTGATAAGAAGAGCGTGTCTTGCAAGACTCTTATGTTCCACGTCTCTGCGAGACTGCCCTGGGACACACCTTGGCACCAAGTCTCATGTTTACAGTCCCAGCGAGACGCTCCGTGGCCCGTCTTTGTTGTCTCGCGGGTCTTTAAAATGTCTTTTGAGAACTTCCGAAAAGATCACGTCTTGTCGCCTGGTTTTTAAATTCCAGGATTTTTTTTTTATATAGAGAGAGATGTATTTGTATTTTTCTACATGTTTACAACAGTAATTGAGTTTCCTACCTTTGCACTTTAAGACCCATTTGTCTTTTCTTTTTCTGACAGGCTATTTTATCGGCTGTAATTGGACAGTTCCCACTGAACTGCCCAATTTTATCAATAACTAGCAAAATACCCGCGCTTCGCAGCGGAGAAGTAGTGTGTTAAAGAAGTTATGAAAAAAAAGAAAACATTTTAAAAATAACGTAACATGATTGACATTGTCATGAGTGTTGCTGTCATATATATGCCTGCCTAAATAAGTCACCCTCGCTTTGCTCTTACTTTATTTACCGTTCATTTAATCATGGCTATTGGCGGAAAAATTATAAAATGGAAGGAGGATGGCTTTACCAAAACAATTATTGATGGTGAATCGATTATTCATAAAGCTTGAATTGGTGATGTTTTTCTGTGTTAACCTCATATTTTTTCAGACTTCTTCTCAAACTAAGGTGGTGCGAGGGTAAAATGAATCGGGATGCGCTGATCAATGTAATCCGTGTACCAGGAAATCATGCATTGACAAAAGCTCCCCTTTGCTTGTAATGCAAAGTGTGATTAAATGCATTATTTTTTAACTCGTTATGGAGCACATGCATCGAAGCTTCTCAGCTGTGCTTGTGCTAAGAAAAGGAAAGATTTTAAAAATAAAGTAACACGATTGTCAATGTGACCTTTTGTAAGTAGTGCCTGGAGGATTCAGTGTGGAGAAACTCGAGAGATAGCGTGTGTATTAACTTGTGGATTTTTCTGTGAGTATTTGGTGGCAGTCTGACGAAGTTGCTTCGAAAGACGGCATTAGCCGCGGAGCTCAGCTCAGACCGAAATTAGATGAATGGGAGGGGAGATGATGACGTGACTCCCCCACCCGCCTTAACTGTCAATCCCCACAAACACAGTCTCTCGGAATTTGCATAAGCACACCCCTTCACCTACAATTTTAACTTAGTTACAAAGTGATCAAAACTCTCGTTTATATCCTGCGTCCTCTCATTAAACTTGTATCCCACATTACCTGTGGGCATGTGAAATGCCAGCGGTAGCCTGTCTATGAACTTAATTTAAAGTTTAGGTTTACACCTTTCTTTCTTTCCGAGTCAGCAACACTCATGAATATGGTAGTATATGTCACTCGCTCGCTTCTTATTGTTTTTCGCTGCCTTCTCAATTATATAATGCATGTTTTCTTAAGCGCCTTTTGGAGGTCTTCCTGGTTTTCTACGCACTGCGTTGACAATCAGTTCACGTGATTACGTGGGAGGCGTGATGATGTCACACGAAACTCCGCCCCCCCACGTCATTCCAGCTCAACTCCATTAAAGTTAATGGAGAAAAATACCTTCCAGTTATGACCATTAGGCGTAGAATTTCGAAATGAAACCTGCCCAACTTTTGTAAGTAAGCTGTAAGGAATGAGCCTGCCAAACTTCAGCCTTCTACCTACACGGGAAGTTGGAGAATTAGTGATGAGTCAGTGAGTGAGTGAGTGAGTCAGTGAGTGAGGGCTTTGCCTTTTATTAGTATAGATTGGGTAGCAATAGATGTGACAGGTCATTGGTTGAATGAACTGTAACTATTTGTGAAATTAACATGTTTTACACTTTAAGTGAAGAAGGGTGTGTGACATTTTCCTGTCATTAGGTTGGAAAGAAAAAGATCTATTTTCATTAGTTTAAAGGGCATGGAAATGCAAACAGACATTTTCAGTCTTTTCAAAATCACACACAATTTCAAGAAAAATAAGGAGTCATGCCCAAGCCATTTTTTTCCATGCACAACGGATTTAAAAATCCCACCTGATCTTGTAGCTATGCAGCTCAATGAAACTGCTTTTATCAACAATCCCACCTATGTCGAGCCACATACAGTGAAAGACTCATTACAATTGGATACCTGAATTTCAGACCTTTCCAAAGATGTATAGTTAGTTATCTATGATTGGACATCTGTACATAAAAGGCAGGAAAATATATTGCATAAGCGATAACTAAATCTTTACACATTTTTATGGTCAAGGTTCTGGGACGGTGCACTGGGATTGTTTTGTTGACCTGCAATATAATGTGAAATTTGTGCTAGGGAAATGGAGGAAGTCCTAAAAAAGTTCCAGAATGCTAGTGATATGGAATATTAAGACTTTGAGTCACAGTTTCGACTCTACTTAGAACGTCACATTTGCTAAAGGATGCTGCATTTGATTTGTAAGTAATGTTTAGCATAACTTTGAAATGCTGAAGCTGCAGTTTTACAGTCCAAATATCATGGGTTCAATTACCGTATCCAGACACTGTCTGTTACATGTTCTCCCAATGTTAGTTTTCTAAGTAGTGCTTTTCAACTTCTTAATGTACTGGTGAAGTACCACAATGCTGTACCCATTCAAAGTTTCATGTAATGACCCCCACACCCCTTTGATCGAACGTTGTTGGCCATGCAAACTTTCACAGTGAACAGCTCTTTGACCAAATGTATTTGTATTGCACTATGCCAAGCCGCCCCTTGCAGTATCACAAGGAGAACCCCATCTCCCATTCGAATGTCACTGAAATATGTCATGCCACCACTCGCAGTTTCATTGAATAGAAGGCAGGAGAAGATGTATGAAAACCCCAATCTGTTGTACAAAAGTGTAAGATTTTTCTATGTCTAGTGGAATACAAAAACTATTTCAAGGACTGGATGAAAAATAATTTTAAAGTGAAGGTTTGGACGAAGACATAATTATACATATATAGTTACAAATTGTTTATTTGTTGCTTCAGAGTGTGTGATGGACACCTGGGCTTCAGCCAGCCCAAACCCTGACACAAACACACAATCACAGTCTCGGATATAAATAAAGGAAGGTTTTTGTTATAAATATCTCCAAAACGTGTTACATAAGCACAAATCACTGGTTTCTCTTTTTCTATAATAACTCTCACCACCGCACTGCCCTCCTCCAGTCAAGTGTTGCCTCTCTACCACCCAGCTCTGACTCGCCTGGATAAGGGAGTTTGGTCCCTTTTATTCTAGAGCCAGGGCGATTGCCCGATTGAAGTACTTCCGGGACACACGGAAGTCCATCACCATAGTAGGGAGCTTGTTTCCTTTCAGCGCCCTCTTGCGGCACCCTGTGACTCCAGCAGGGCTGCCTTGCCAGACTACATTTCCTGGCATGCCCTGCTGACTTCACTCTGGGCACCGAGAACCAGGGCTGCTGCCATCTAGAGAGCTGGGGGAATAAAAAACCTCCAGCAGTATCTTTCCTTTTTAATGGGCTGGCTGTCCACCCTTTCTGGTCCTTCCTTCTGGGTTTTCTTCTGGTCGGGATGCCTGTCCAGCCCTCGTGGCATCTACACTTGATAATATAAAGTGTGTGTATGTGTGCATTTTTTTCTCAAAAAAAATAAAAATATACCTGCAACTTCAATACTTGCTTCAAGAAATTGCTTAGGTGCAACAGACTAAATGTTTCCTAAAAGGGTCATAATGTCTTCAAAAAGGGGGAAATCTTGTACCAAATGGTATACAATTTGCAATACCATGGAATATGTAATCTAAACTTGGTACAATGATAGCTGACAGATTGAGGCACAGAAGGAAACTAAGGGTCATGATCATAAAATGTCTTGGTTACATACTCCTGCTTTATGGAGAAAATTCCTAAAATGCCAAATTTTTTTTTGTCTTTTATTTAGTTAGATTTAAGGTTTTAATTCATATAAAGACTTTCTTTTAAAAATTTGAAGCTTTATACTCATTACTCTTAAGTCATTTAAAGCATCTTTATTACAAGTTAGCAGAAAAACACCCGTTCTTGTTTTTGGGATATAGTTTAGGTACAATAATGCAAAATACTCCTTAAAGTACAGAATCATCAGGGTCTGCAAAACATATTAAATCAAAACATAAACATTTGTCTTTGTTTCTTAATAACACTACTATAAAAGCATTCAATGTTTAGTAGAATATGTGACATCTTTTCCAGCATACAATTTTTATTTCTGGTAGATGTTTTCCAAAAAATGCAGTGCTCTCTTCTAAATGCTGCTTGGCTACGTTTATTAAAACCTGCTCCGCCCTCTTTTTTAAAAGTCTGCACCTGTTTGTAATTTTAAACATACCTGTGCAAGGACAAAAGTATTTGGCACAGTTGTTTTGTTTGTCTGAGGTGACCATGACAGATCAGCCATCCAGCTCTGTGAAGAGGATTACTTGTGTTCTACTTTGTGTATTGTATTTACCCCATTTATTTGCTACCCATTGCACAACCACCCTACCTGGAAGGGTCTCTCTCTTTCTCTCTTTGAACTGCCTCTCCCAAGATTGTTTACATCTTTTACCCTACAAGTCTTTTGGGTAGTTTTCTTCTTGTCTTATTTGAGAATCAAAGCTGGGGGCTTTCAAAACAACCAGGGTCAGTTAAAGTGCATTAAGGCATTCCTTGTGGGATGTTGGACTATACAAGAAGTAAATTGTTGCTTCCCATTGTGTGATGGTATACACCTATTCTATCACTCTGAAATATTTCTGAGAGGATGGGGTCGGGGACAGGAGACCCACCCCCACTGATGGTATGTACATTTTGTCTACCGCTGGTATTGGGCAATTTTTTTGGGCAAATTCTTAAGGTCACTTATTAAGAACCTGGCAACCCTGCAACTGTCATTATAATAGTATCACATATATTCATGATGATGTAAGGTAGGGATGGGCAGATGGCTACTAAAGTATCGATGCTTCCAATCCTGACCTTTTAATTTAAACATCAATGTTCACATTAAAAGTAGAGATACTACACATTTTAAATAATATGCAAGTTCATTAGAAATTATTTTTAAAAATCATTTGATGGTGAGAGCATGATTATTAAATGTGTCATATTTTGTAAAACGGGAGCTACTTTTCCTTCTATGCTTTTCATCGTCCTGTATTTGCCCTGGCAGTGCGGTGATCCTCTAGGCAAAGCAGTTGTTACTGTGTATATAAGGCAATGGCAGAAAGAAAGCAAAGCGTTGTTTGGAGTTATTTTACTCCACTAAACAAAAATTAAGCAAAATGTGATATGTTTAGATGACCATACCTTATTGCAGCAACAGCACAAACCTGGTAAAACAACAAGGAAATTAGTCACGTTGCCAAGCACAAGGAGTTACAACAGAGGAAATCAGAAGACAGCACAGATACTCAGGCTAAAAAGCCTGGCACTGTTGCCAAAGGGCTGTAGTCTACTCTTAAAGAACCCTCCCAGAACAGCAGGCAGTACACAGGTAACGTTAGTAATGTAAACTGATGTAATGTAAACTGTTGTTGTAACAGTTTGGACAGAAAAAAATCAATGTCTGTTTTAATTGAGGAGTATATTACATTTATAACTTGATGAATGGACGTACTTAGAACACATTTTCAAAATTCTATGTTTATTATGTCCATAAAAAACAAAATGATTGCTCGATATTAGCTTTACTTCACTCTGGCTGTAAAAACAATGCTAAAAGCGGTAGTCCCGAGCATTACCCGAGCGACGTTATAAGAGCATCTTCTCCTCTTATCTGTAGAAATGCCTAGTAATAATGGCGTCTTGTAAAAAAAAAGGTTTTCAGCAGCCTAAGTGCTGCACACTCTTGACACTGATATGGGCAGTAATGTTGACGAGCCTCACATCAACAGTGATGATGAAGTGAGTCTGTCTTCAGGCAGCAAAACCAAAAGTGATTCAGATGAATCCGAAAGTGGCGCTCACTTGGTAATTACATCACCATTATACTTTTTACACTTCTGACTTGTTTACTTTTAGTGTTTTGCACATTTTACAATAAAAAATAAAAATGTTATTTTTTTGAGCAACACCTTTAACATGTTCTTTGAGCAAAAATGTAACCCAAACGCTTGTTATTTTTCATGAACTGAACATGATTAATAATTTCTTTTAATAAACAAGCAAAGCTGTCTGATCTTTGGCACTATATGTAATAGTCTACTAATGTAAAGTCTTTAAAATGTGACTTTCTGATGTCCACACATACTATAAGTTTTCATTGAAGATTAACCATTCTTGCAAGATGGCACTCTGGCTGCATCAGTATTGGTATTGGCAATACTGGCCTCAGTATCACCCGGAATTGGAGTGAAAAGAAAATCAATAGTATCTTCCATCACTAATGTAAGGAAGGCAGTGTGGTCTTCAGTCTTGGTTATCTGGGTTGGCAGTGGTTTCCATTACCCCAATGTTTACTTTCTCGTATACAAAGTATAGAGAAACTATTGTAATCCTCCAAAAATTCAACCTCAAGATTTTGATGAGTCTCAACGTTTTAGACCTCCCTGAGCCTGAAAATACCATTTTTTGAATTATGTCTGTGTTGTCTGTCTGTGCGTGTGTGTCTGTAAACACAATCACTTGAGTACGCTTTCACTTAGGTCAACCAAATTTGGCATACAAGTATTATGTACTGAGAAATCAAGCACAATTACACCTTTTATTGGCTAACGAAAAAGGTTACAATATAAAAGCTTTCCAGGCAACTCAGGCCCCTTCTTCAGGCAAGATCCTGCTTGCACATTGTAATCTTTTTAGTTAGCCAATAAAGGTGTCATGTTGCTTGACTTCTCACTACATTTATAATTGCTAACACGGTACAACACCCAAGTACTACAAGTATTAGGTACAAAACGTAGCTTTCTATCAACTTTTGTGATATTTCCGTTAACCGGAAGTGATTTTTTTATTCATGCTGCTGCAGAGTCCGATTTATTCAACTTTACTTTTATAATAATTGTTCAATATGTTATTGATTTCATTTGATTTGATGTTGCAGGTAATTTAATGTACACAATATATTCATTGTCTTACGGTTTACTCCATCCCCATATCTGAGTATAGGAAAAAGTCTAGGAGAGACCACTCCCGATTTTTTATTTTAGTTAGCCTTTGTCTCCATTTGCAGTTTTCACGGATACATACTGGCACTGAAACCTTACAGTTTATCAATGTTTTTAAAGGAATACAGTTAATTTACTTTGTTTAATTTATCTATTTTTTCCAGGCCATCCTTTCTCAGTTCTCACCGCACAGAGTCTGCCACACCAAGCCATGGCTCTGCCTCAGCTCCCCTTGAGCCGCTAGCCGAGCGTCGGCGCTGGCCGGGTTCAACCTTACCACTTGGACGAGGAGGCTCCTCTTTCAAAACGGCGACGCGCCTGTTTTAACGCCGGTCGCAAGGTTTTTGGCGACACCGACAGGAGCTTTAACACAACCACTATCCTCCCATCATAAGACACCAAAACTGGATTTACCTGCCTGAATATGCAAAGTGTGAATCTCCTCGAAAACAGAGAAGAGCTCCGTGTCAAAACGAAGACAAACAAACAAACAAAAAAAAGCCGCCAAACGCCTGGACGGCTGGACCGGGCGCCGACGGCAATGACGTCAAAGAAACGAGGTGACTACCGCCCTCCCCAGAGTGCCGACCTGCAAACGTTACAACGGGCCGCGAATGAACTGTGGAATATTGTTTTTTCTTGACTCCTTTAAAGAACCAGAGCATGTACCAAAGCCACTGTGCTTTGCCTTTTTTCCAGCAGAGTACTTATTTCTGTACTTACACATTTTACTGCCATCAGACTAACAGTTCCAGTGGTCCTCCCGAGAGTAGCAGCGGGACGCCTACGTTTTATAGTCTAAGATAGCAGCAGCAGTCTTTGACTAGAACTTAACATTACCGAGGTAAGATTCCAAGCCTTTAAACAGACTTCAAGCCTCTTTGATAACGAAATCATTCTTTATTACTCGGCACTAAACATTTTGTCAATTTGCAAATTTTTCTACTGGTTTTTCCACAGTGTCCATACTGATTTCGGGAATACACGCTACCATATGTTCTCATCTTGTTATTTGACTGGGATGCATACGCACTATTGCGATGTTTTATGAAAGGAAAAAAAAAGTTACAAAGGAAAATTGTTAAAACAGTGGTGTGTATGTTATTTTATTTATAATAGTGGATTGATTCTCTGTGTAAACAAATATCTATTGTCGAGTAAAAGGCACCCAATTGTGCACCCCGATGACACAAACGACACAGGGCCACTGGCGTTAAGTGTATGCAGATCCTCTTGGAGATGGCATCCGTGTCTCGCCTCTCATAATGTGCTGAGTTTCCTTCCTTGGGCGTACATTTGAACTTTATTTTTAACAAACACATGACAGCTTATTGTCAATGCTAGTCAGACACATTTGACGCATCTGCACAAATGTACTATGGCGTCCAACGGAATACATAAAAAACAGCAATTAGGGCAGTGAATTTTCATGATTCTTCAGATCAATTGCTTCAGCTTCCCTATCATCAAAATTGTGCATAGCATAATAAGATTATTAAAAAATAGTTAAAATTTGTATGTTATCATTTTTTATCCCTAAACATGTATCATATTAACAAGGATTTACCCAAATAACGTTAAAATCTATCCAAATTGTCTTAATGTTTACATTTGTCCATCCATTCATGCGTTTTCAAATTTGCCTAATCTAGTTGTAGCTGCTGGAACCTATGTCAGCAGCCTTGAGCACAAGTTTGGAGCCAATCCTGGACAAGATGCCAGCTGTTTGTCTGTATGGTACACTCACATACTGCCAGTCAATCTACTGGCTATTGTTATGCATATTAAAATTGGTCAGTTGAATAGTATTGTGAAGAAAATACTGTGCAAATAGCAAAACACCTTGTCTGAATCACAGTTTGTCAACAAGAGAGGACATTAGTCCTTATTTGTGTGTTTTTGATTGCTAAAGTTTGATGCTCCATCTTATTGGGAAACTCATCATTTTTATTCTCAAGTTTTTTTTCCATTACTATGTCATAGTTAACCATGAGCCAACAGCATCACACTCAAGGGAACTTCCTTAAGTAGATAGATAGATAGATAGATGGATAGATACTTTATTAATCCCAAGGGGAAATTCACAAGTATAATGCCAGTTCATCACAGGGCACACCTATACCCCCCAACACACTCATAACCATTCAATTTATAGTCTTACGTTAACATAAGTTATGTACAAAGAGTGACTAGGTCAGGCATCATGGCACTATTCTGTAAAAATTGCCACAATCTTTTCAATTGAGACATAAAACTGAAGTTCTTACTCTCTGTGGTCAAGATCCTGGGTATCTTTCAGAAAAAGTAGGATGGTTCCTGAAGTCCTAGCTATATTGCCCACCTTGGTCTGGTCATTCTAGCCCCCTAATCATCCTCTGTTCCTTATTAACTAACAGTTTTCTCTCATTTGTATGCCACAAGACTGGCTAATGTCCATCATCCAGGTAGATGCTACACATTGACGGTGGTTGAAGTGGTTCCCCACTGTCCAAGTAAAGTGTTGAGTAGGTTAGACATGCACCATTTAAATGTAATTTAATAATTGTCAAGTCCAGTTGCTTAGACTTATTAGGCACCAGCACCACACCACTCAGCTACCCCAACAAAGAAAAGAAGCATTATAAATTGGATGGCGAATCAGCATCAGAAGTAATGGAGTAAAAACAAAAAGGCACCATCAATATGAAGGTCTGAAGTGGAGGTTATTTCTGATATGCCAGACATATCTGTAGTAAGACTGTTCAGTAAACACTGTGGTTTTCTTGATTACTGTACAGTATATATGAGATTATCTGTATGTACATTTTTCTCCATGAATGCCAGCTGCAACAAATATACAGTTTGTTCCCATTTGTTTTTTTTTGGTTTTTTTCGGTTGGAGAGAGGTAAAACATATACTGTATATATAATACAAGTTAAATTACTGATCCACTATTAAAGGGCACCAAACCTGGACAAGTACACTGAGTATCTTAAAGGAATACAACTAAGTTTGTAAAGCACATATATTGGTACATCCTTACAACTCATATATAATATGATGTACAATATTCTTGTGAACCGTCCCTCTGAATCTTTATCTGTTCCATCCATATTCTATAACTATTGTAGATTACCAAAAGGTCTGGCATACTGCCCAGGTTTGATTCCTGCTTTTCACAGTGTTGCCAGGACAGGCTTTGGCTTATTGCAGCCACTTGACAAAGTAATTCAGAGAATAAATGAACAGAGAGGATGTAGAGTACACTGATACTAGACAGCTATAAAACATTAGACACTATGTTATTGTGCCCTGTGCTGAGCTAGGATATCATCTGCCAATGATTCCAACTTTATGCCAAATGAAAGCAGGATAGACTATAGATACCCAAATTATTCCTGTTTACCTGATGTTCTGGAATTCTGTGCAAGATTGATTCCTCCATTTCACAGTGTTGCCAGGATAGGTTTTGGCTCATTGCAACTTCTTAACAAAACAAACTAATTCAGAGAGAGAATGGACTGATAGGATGTAGTGTACACTGATACTAGACATCTTTAAAACATGAGACGCTGCTGTTGTGCCCTGTACTGAGCTATACATTTTGCTAGTATCTTGTCTGCCAGTGATTCCTGCTTTATGTCAGATGAAACCAGGATAGACTACCGCTGCTTAAAACATGTAATAGAAAATGGACATTCAGAAAAGGGATGGCTTAAAGGGATTGATGACTAACGTTTGACAGCCAAAAGTAAAATTTTGTGCTAGTATATCCTTTAATTATGGGCACTCATCAAGGATTAGTTCCTGCATCGTACTCAATATTACCAAGATAGTCTATGGTTTTCTACACTCATGTAATGGAAAAAGCAGGTTCAGAAAATTGATATATTAATGTATTATAATTATGCTAGCTCACAGGTTAAAATATTACAATTAACGTAGTAGAATGGTGCTAGATGACAAATGAGTCTCACTTAATAATTCTTGAAGTGCATTAGAGTACTGTGCATACTGTACCTTTACAGTGTATACTACAAACTAAGAACACCTCAGAGTTGAATTTACCTGAGGTGCAGCTCCACAAGCAACAAAAAAATACATGTGCTGCTCAGTTACCAATTATTATCAGTAATGTCTTGCCACTCTGTTGGTGAACATTTTGGGCATTTATTTATTTGAAAACAAAATATTAAAGCTGTTTCCTTTCACCATTATTACAGAGGTTTTAAAAAGTCTACATATATTTTTGGAACACTATATATACAGAATACTTTGTCTTCTTCTGTTTTCACAACACAACTGTTTTTGGAGAAAGCCATAGGGCATGACAGAATGTACTGTATTTATGAACATTGTTTCCTTTCCTCTAGTATTTTTCTTTTTTTTTATTTTTTGACAGATATCAATAAGAGAAGGAACCCTTTTGAAACACCACAATTGTTACCTCGTTGAGCTTTCTCAAAACAAACAAACTTTACATTGTTTCCCTCTGGAAAACTGATCAATAAAAAGAGAACCAGTTAGATGTGAAGATTATTACAGTTATATGTACAGAAATGGTAAAACATCATGATTGCAGTTGTTAGCAATGTTGCCTTACTGCTGCAAACAACCAATGACAAATTCTGACAGTCTAAGTGACATTTGCAGTTCTACCAGGGTGTGTGAGTGATATCATTCTAGTTTACTCGTACATCCTAAAGACATGTATGTTAGGTTAATTATTGTCTGCAAACTGTCTTAGTTCAGATGACTATGGTTATGTGCGTTAGTTTGGCCTGTGATTGAACAGTGACTAATAATGTTACAATAAGATGAATTTCCTGTGACATTGTGCTGGAATATTTAAAAATTAATGAATAAACATTCTTCTGTTAATTAATTAGTTCAATTTTATTATATATGTTTCATATTCCAAGTGAACATGCTTTCACTTTTAAAACCTCAAAATAATATAAATAAGTAGTAAACTGGAAAATGCTCCCATATGTAACTTTTAAAATCAAATAGATTGAACTATAGTTAATGATATAAATCTGAGTATCTGCAAATGAAAATTGGATTTAACCTCATCACAGTGAGTATCCTTATACACATGACAACACATATTTTAGCTTTCTTTTTAATAGATCAGAATTATCCATGATATCTGTGAGCTATAATTTAACCACAGATATTTCAAAATGCTTTAGTCATAGAAATTCTTAATACTCTTTGAGCTAATTTAGTCAGCTGTAGCAATAATCTCTGGGATCTATAATCTGTTTGTTGAAATCTATGATCAAAGTGAGCTATGATCTTGATAAAAGACGTCCATAACCCTCTGAGCTATAATGTATTCAGAGATGTCCGTAACTACCCAGAACTATATTGAATCAAAGAAGCCCTTAAACAGATTAAATATAATTTAGTCAATTACAATCCTGTTTATCATTTATCTAGGCAGTGACGTTTTAATCATTTTATTTAGTCAGTTATGTCCTGAATCCTGGTGAAGTAAAATCCGTCAATGATATTCATAATCCCAATGATCTTTAATATGGTCAGAGATGGCCATAACCTAGTCGGAGACATTTTATTTTAATAGGATGGCTTTATGGTGAATAGCTAAGAAGAATCACTATTAAACAAAACATTTATTCATTAATAAAATACAAATGATTAATTAAGTGGTCTGTATAAAATACTTACTTTGTGTGTCATGGCAGGTCCCATTTGGCTTCAAAATTATGTCTAAATAAAATGGCACCCTTGACAATGGTACAATTAAAACATTCCTCTGTCACTTAAAGCAGGTGGCTCTGTGTCCAATAAACTTTGTTTCATACTCATTTCGGTCTTGTCTGGTTTTAATGTATATAGTTGTTTACAGCTGTTTTTGTGCAACGGGTATTACTGCATTGTTTAAAGCTGTAACATAGTAAGTCATGGAAGCTAGGAAAGAACATGTTGGCCTGAAGAATAACAGATACCACATTATTGTACCAGTATTTATTGAAAGAGAAAATCACATGTAAGCACTTTTTTATTCAATTGTCTGCTTTGTTACAAGAGTTGGGATTTCTTTACTGTGTATTGTAAATGTCTTAATTTGTGTAATAAATGCAATAAAAATACAATAAAATTAAAAGCACTGTTTTGTATAGGTTTAAAACAAGGGAGATTTATTAAAATTGTCAAAAAACTGCCTTGTGGTTGTTAAGATCAAATCATGAATACTGTGGAAAAAACATTCATTAAAGAAAAATATAAAAACTGAGCTGAAGTCTCCTCTGTAGGTGATCCATGAAGCAAGTGTAACATTACTCCTTCCCCTTATATTGGTAAGAAGTTTGTAATGGAAGGAACCATTGAACAAATTCTACATTTTGTGAATAGTTTTACCCAAGTAAAGCCTACAGTCTTTAAAAAATGAAGAAAAAAAATCCAGACAAACAACTAATTGAAAACAGTTTCCATTGCATCTGCTTGGGTTCCTCCTTGTTATGAAGCAAACTGAAATGGAATTTGAATGCCCGGATTTGGTCTCTTGATCCCAGAGGTGCCTCTTCACATTTCAAAAATGTTCTGTATAATTTTAGTGATTGGCAGGAAACAATCAAAGAACAAAGATATGTTCTTGGGGTGTTCATGGTTCATGGTTGCTAATAATTACTTTCCACTACTGGCTCTTAGCTGCATACTATAACAGGGAAGCAAGAAATGTCTTGCATTAGTGGATGATTAATCTTGTTCTGAAGCGGTATTTCCAGGGTCCTTTACAACTCGGGCTTCATCTAGTATGACATAGTATGCAGACCCACAGACTCCACCCACCCAACCAGTGAATCCTTGAAACCAGAGTCAAGTTAGGCACATGGACAGTTTATAGACAAACAGCCACGGCCAAGGCTTAAAATGAAAGGGGGTAAAGGGGCATCTTTGGATATTTACATTGGAACGGTGGATCTGTGTGCATTAACTTGAAATGACCATTTAGAGGTGGGGAATTAATTAAAGTGAGTAATGTGCTGGAGAAAATTATCCTTTGTTCTGTCCCTAATGGGAAATACAATTTTACTGGACTTTAGTCTAATGGAAACTAGGGGAAAAACAAGTAAGAAGAGCAAACAATGGCTGCAATATTGATCATCTCTTCTTTCTGCTTTCATTAAACCTTTTATAGTAATGATATTAAATAGACTGCAGGCACTTAAGCTGGCATCAGACATTGTATTAAAGTGTGAAATTAAGTTGGAACAAAACAAGCAAATATAGAACAGTTTTTTTTAAAAGTAAGTAATTTTAGTTCATCTCACTCAAAAACACTGAACTTCAACTCTGATGATCAATTTCAAACCACCAATTTTACTCTCCTTTTAAGAGTATTAAGTGGTCAAAATGTTATTTGATTGCTTTAATGCTTCTAATAGATCAGGTGGAATTTCAATCGTTTACAGCTAATAGGATGCTGCAATAAACCACTAACAAGGTATAGCAAAGGAAAATATTGCTCCCAAGTGCTTTTAATAATTAATAAGCAATTGAATATAGACACTCTCCCATAATTAGGTATACAAAACAGCTCAGTTTTTTGGAGCTGGTCTTTTTTATAATTAATAAAACAGTAAAATAGAAGGAATATATGTCAAAATGGTCCCTTTCCACACAGAAATTGAATTATTACCTATTTGGAACAAAATTTTAATCTTTCAGGATATTTTTAAAAATAACAGAAAAATTTGTCTTTAAAGTAACATATAGTAGATCATTTTTAAAGCATGCTTGTGGTAATCACAAAATAAATATGAAAGTCAAAATTAGACAAAATAGACAAACAGTCATTTTTGTGAAGTAAAATTTCATCAGTAATGAAAAAGTGATTTTGGATGTCCACCTTTTCACATTAAGGAAACTGTTTTTTGGTTCATTAGAATAGAAAAAAAATAAGGTCTACAGAAAGCAAAAGTATTTTGTACTGGAATTAGATACGCCAAATCCATTAATAAGAACGAAAAAATGTTTTAAACTTGAAGAGATAAATAATTCCAAGACAGTTTAGTTAGTGTGGCTCTCTGGTGTGGCCTTGACGACTTAAATTCCATTAGGTATTACCACATGATCAAAGCACCATGCAGCCCCATGAAATTTTGGAATGAATGCAGGGGTCTCATATGTCTACGAGACCAACTTCATCAAATCCTATCATGTGAAGCATGAAACCAATGGGGACTGATTTAGGAGCGTTTTATGTTCGGTAGAATGCCCGGTGAGGGCCTGGGTGGTCCTTTTGGCCTTGGAACCCCTGCAGATTTTTTTTTTTCCTCCAGCCTAACTGGATTTTTTTTTCTGTCTTCCCTGCCATTTGACCTTACCTTGTTTTGTTGTTACTTATTCTTTAATGTAATTGCCTTATCCTCATTTTTTTTCTATTCTTGTAACTTTCCCTTTGTCATCTCGCAAAGCACTTTGAGCTATGCTGTTGTATTAAAATGTGCTATATAAATAAATGTTGTTGTTTTAGGTATAATTGAGCAAATTCTTTCACATACCTGTATTCAGATTAATATTTGTTGTATTTTTATTATTTAACTGTGAAATCTTTAGATGGTGTTTCACATGAAAGGCATTATTTAAAGAGCACAAATCTGGAACCATCTTTGGATGGTTTACCAGTCCAGCACATGGTACACTCACACATGCACACACTCACAGGGACAAGCAGTAAAAAAACAACAACAATAGCAGCAACAAAACTTACAGAATAAAAGATATGTTTTTATATTTTATTTAATTTTTGGCTCAAAGTGGCAAGGGGTTTTAAGATTATTAAAGATAAACAATACAGTACTGTAGTGTATAAATTATTGTGTACCCTTTACCTTGAATGGGTAATAACAGCCAGCAAATTTGGTTAGAATGGGAATTAAAATGCTTTATTTTTTCAGAGCAAAATAATTTAATGTTAAAATACACATATTTTAAAAACCTAAACATTTTTTTTCTGCAGATGTTCAGCATTTAATAACATAAAATTTCAGAATAAACTTGTTCATCACACCATCCTTGAAAAACAGTAACTATCATGTAAATGTGAAATTCTTGGTACAATTTGTAAAGAGAATGCAATTCATATTCTTAAAATAACTGAGAGAAAGGCATGATGAAAAGACAACTGAAACTTTTCCTTGTAAAACAAATCGGACAAATTCTGTGTCCTTCCATGCATATGTTTGTGCAAAGACAAATTGTACAAAATGAAATAGAATAGCTTATTTTAAAAGGATATTATAAACTTTGCAATAATAAAACAATGAATGGATTTTAAGCCATTTTAGTCCCATCAGCCACAGGTCTCCACAACTCTGAACTGGATGTGGTTGATGTGAGAATATTAGGTTATTATTGACTAGTATCAGCAATGAATTTAACAGTGTTTACATTTTTTACAAGGTTGGCAAAAGTATATAAGGCACACTCTACATATTTTATCCTAAAATAGCACTTTATTGTTATAGTTTTTGGAGTACAGTTTTTGTTTTTCCCTTCAATCTCCTGTTTAACATAATAAACTTGAATTACCCCACTGAGGAATCAGTAAACTTGGGCATTCATTTTTATGAAAATATTTGTTAATATATGACAAGATTCTTTACACTTTTGCATGACTATAATGATCTAATGCATTTTGTTAATTTTGTACTGTATGTATTTTTAAGGAAACCTCTTTACTGAAAATAAAATTATTGGCTACTTCTAATGCTGCACACCTCTTAGAATGCTTACATCTCTAGTGGAGTATAATGAAATTATACATTCACCAAGCACTCATACACTAAAAAAAAAGCAGAAAGGAAAAAGATATGAAAAGATATCAAATGTGACAAAACAAAGCCTGTGAATCTTCCAGACAAACTTCTGGTTTTACTCAAAATGCAAAAGTAGGTCCACAAAAGGTGACATAATCAAAAAGTAAGTTTATTTGTTTAAGATTAATTTAATTAGAAAGCCTTTTCCTGTGAGACATTTTTAGCTGGAATACATATCCTATGGTTAAGATTAATACTTTTTTACTTGACCCTAAATGCAGTGCAAATATATGAGTAAACAAAAATGAGATCTAAACAGTGTGCTTTAGAAGACAATTAGTATTCAGAACAGACAATCTGCTATGTGAAATTTAAAATAGTATATACTGTACATCTTTGAACAAGATCAATAAAGAAAAGTTCAATTTCAATGCATAGGAACAATGCTGATATTATCTAATGTTTAGGCTTGTATCCTGTTACCTCATCCCACCCTTTTCGACATTTCTGAACTATCCATTCATGTTCATCATCATCTGAGAAAAACAAATGAAGAACAGCAAATTAGAATAACGCCATGGCTTTTAAGACAAGTACATTTTGGCATATATAGATAACTAAATATACACTACATATATTAAAACTTGCGCAGATATATAATGTAGGTATTGAAAATCTACACAACTTTATTTAAGGCTTTGTTCTTGTAAACACAATTCATGTCACACCTTTATCTCTGTAATAGCTTATAGTCAATAACAGTTAAGTAGAAGAGGAATGCATTTTTGAAGAAAAAAAAATCCTGCATAACTGTGTATATTCTTTAACTCACCTTATGGAAGAAGCTTTTTTGCTCTTATTCTTGTAGTAAATCTCATTGAATAGCTCTTTATCAATTTAGTGCTTTGATTTTACTATTTTTGTACTCTTCTTTACAGAAGGGTTCAAAGCGAAGTCAAATTGTTAGGAGATCTCCTCTCCACAGCCCTTTTCAGGTCCAGAGATTTCTATAGAATTATGTAATTCAAGAACATTGGTCCTTTCATTTTTTAAGCTGTTTCTTGACTTAATCTATTTTGTGTGCTTCTGGATCATTGGCATATCATAACTTAATGTTTAACACTAGCTTTCTGTCAACAAGCAGAATGTTTTGCATTCATAATAATGACCTCCACAGTGTTCACAGTTTTAGTTTGCCTGCTGTTTCGTATCTTTGAATAATATGAACCCATATACATTTTATTAGAACCCTGTGGACCATGGTTATCTCTTAAATATGTAACCATGAAACCTTCAAAAAAATCTTACAAAGACAGCTGCTTTTAAATAGGGCCATTCAGAATTGCATTAGATCATGTGAGATGAAGTCAGAACACCTTTGAACATGATGTGGAATGGAACTGGTTAAAAGAAAACAGTTACAACCATATCACAATATCCACTAGGATATTGAAATTGTTTTTTTTTTGTTTTGTTTTCAGTAATTTTTCTTTAAAATTCTTGACTTGATTTTTGCTTAAATACTTAATTTAAGTGAAAAGCTCTGATTATATTTGTACTAATTTTTGTCTTTACATCAGTAAAAGTTAAAATATCTGAAAGGTTTGTACACCACATACTCAACAATGAGTGGACCTAAACACAAATATATAATCACTGAAATATTAATACACATATATAATACTATACATATACATTACTCTTTAAACCTTTGTAATAATCTACCCACCCATCTGTAGTGTAATTTAATATTCTATCAGCACACAGAAACTTTAGTACTCTATGCACAAATAGATATATTTTAGTACTCTATACAAGCATATATACTGTTTAAACTTTACAAATGAGGACTTGTGTGGCACATACATTTTAATGCAGTATGCACATCTGTAAACTGTAATGCTCTATAAATTTACGTGCAGTCATTTAAAATTGCTCTGTGGATTTTTGAAAGGCCACTGGAAACTGTTTTGGCAAGATGTGTTCCTTCTCACCAGTTGGTTTAACTCAAAACATCTTTATGCAAAATGGAACACATGAAGCTTCTGACCAAGAATTTAATGAATATTTTCAACTAGTTTGGTGCATCTAATACAAACTGATCAGGTTAGTGAATGATAAAAATAGCGGTGCTCTGTTTTTTTCATTTCGGAAATTGCTTTTGTCACCTCAATCTTGTGATACATAGCACTGTAATGAGAGTCATATTTGTATACTGTAGTAAGATGTACAGCATATACATGCAGTGACATATAAAACTCTATATATACATGAACCATAATTCTGTATGCACATTCATGTACTGCAGTACGTTATGCATAAAAGTATAATCAAATTAATTGAATCATAGTAATATACACATACCTATACAAAAATGTACTTAAAATTGCATATAGCACATTACTATATTGACTAGATTAACTTTCCACACAAAGATACATATGTGCTGTGTGTACAAAAACACAGACATACAGTAATATTAAGTGTTCCCATACACTTTAATAATTTTGTAAATATTTATGCCAAATAGCTTGGGAAATATACTGTACAAAATCTGACCATATAAAAGACATAAAGTACCTTGTTATAAAGTGAGTTAAATATATATAGCATATAATATCAGAATTTCAATGTGATTAGCAGAGAGAATGAAATGCTATTGTTCCCATGACAAAAAGGTCTTTTGTCTGTTTATTTCTTAGGCCTTAAAAGTGACATTTGAAAAAAAGGTTGTACAAATATGGTTAACATAATGCATTCTTAAGTAACTTTCATTTTCAAATTAGATATAGAAACATTTACCACATTACTTTAACTTCCAACATAAATTTGGTGAGAGTAGCAATTTTGGTGTAAATTGCAAAAGTATCTTTTTTTTTTGTGGTTTGCCTACAATAGTTAGACTTTTGACTAATTAACAACTCTGACAGTTGAAATTAAAACTATATTTTCAGAGAAAGTCACCCGACATTCAAATACGTGTGTGTTGCTTCTGTATATATGACTGTTTTTGTGAGCTTACAAAGAGTTAAAACATTAGATTATAAATTTACTTTTTTCCCCTAGTTAAAATTAAAAGGGTGCTAATTACAGCGAGGTAGTTCTTTTATGGTGGATCTGAATCATTGCATGCAGCTGCAACCTCTTCAGCAGTAACCTCTGAAACAAGGCAAACTGGGCCTATTGTTGTGAACAAGTCTTAAACCCCTGTCTGATTGTTGGTAATTGCCAGCAATGGCCTTAACAGCCTCTTGACTAGCCTTTTCAGACCCTACCTGGCTGTGCGGCCAACAATTTAAATCACAGATGCCTGGTCCACACTGAAGCAGCTGCATGCTAACTAAATATTTCCCCTATTCTCTGCCTGCCCATTTCCACCACCCACAACATGGAGGTCAGACTCAAGAAGCACATTTCATCACTATTTAAAACCAATTAATGCTTTTGGTTTGATTGGTACTAGCGGATAGCTAACCGTAATTACCACTTCCCCAAACTGATTCTGTGAATATGCTAATAAGACTGCACAGGCACATTTTCACCTTTGGTATAATTTTCCATTTGAAACTGTGTTGATAATTCTGTAGAAGTCTTTAATCAACTGTAAATTGTTAAATTGTTAAGCATTTCTTTTTTGTCTTACCCATTCTTTTTTTCATGAATGATGCAGGGCAACATAGGACAGCAAGTTAAATGTCAGTAAAGAAAAAGAAAATTTCATTAATTTTGAGGATAAGAAAGCTCAACTTGTTTTCATTATTAAATTGGAAAATAAGTATATTTTTCTTCTTTTACGTTAAGAAAACAAATGGTGCTTCACATTAAATAGCAACCACATAAACTTTAATTTTATCAAAGCATATCTGTTTTGGATACTTACTAATTAAATTACTTTTTTGATTAATTTATTTAGGAATAATATAATTTAATTGCTACTGATTATAAGAAAAGTGAACATATACTGTATGTTGCCAAAGTGGCTTAAGAATGATTTCAATCAAAAAAAACTCCCAAAATTCCTCACTGGTTTCTATGGAGTTGTGTTGCACTGATTTTGCACATGTAGAACTTATTGTAGATGTGGAAGAATTATGCATTTCATCAATCCTGCCCTTTCCAAACATTAAATTGCCCCTAATGTAAAAGTCCCACATTCAAAATTTTTTCAGTTCAAAGTGTAAAATCCAGCCATTGCTACCATTTCAGAGTATGAGTAAACACTCCAGAGGGTGATGCCAGTTGGCAGGATTGCACGATGAGCTTGAAAAGGAAGTCCTACCACCTTGTTTAATTTTGTTTATCTAATCTGAATCTTTTAAAAACAGTTTTCCTTCCAAATTTCATTCACCTGTTATCTGCAGCAGAGACGCACATTGCTATATCCACATAATCGTCACACCCCAATTTAAGAAAAACAGCCTTTTCCTTTTGTAAAATCTGTGAATTCACTAATACTGATAAAATAACGTACCATTTAAAATAAAGAACAATGTGCTCAGTTCACAATCATAGCCAGACGTTTCGAAAAGAGGACTAACTGCATTATTTGCATAATTATTCAACTTTTTCTACTATTTGCATCCAGACGGGACTTGTCACGGCTTTACCTTGTGCAAAGACAGTTCTTGATTTTAATTATTATTACTTATTGTATGCCGTTCTGCAAGGTAACTTAAAACATTTGAGATATTTTTTTTTTTTTCAGTTGGAGAGAAAGGTAGGTGAAGTGACTAATTTGTGTTCACACAGTGTCAATAAGTAGTTGAACCCAAAGCCTAAGGGTTTAACGTCCAAAGCATTAATGACTATACTGCACTGCCTGCAACTACATTGTAAACTGTAGCATTACGCTATTGTTGTTCCTGTTACAATGTCAGATGTCAGTGGTAGGTGAAGTGACTTGGACATGCAGTGTCTGAAACAGCATTTGAACCCACATCCTCAGGGTTTGAAGTACAAAGCTTTACCCACTATGCCACATTGTAAATTGTTGCATTACACTGTTGTTGTTCTTGTTACAATATATATTGTTAGCTGTAGCATCATAAGTATAAACAGTAAGTAATGGAATTCATTTCAATTGTCTTTTTCCTCAACTTAGTAGATAATGGTACACTCCAAAACAAGTTGCCTCCTCTCTAGTGATTCACCGATTGACCACGGGTGAAACATTTTAACTGCCAATTTTCACCTTGTAGAAATGGAAACAAATGTTATTTGTATCCATCTATCTGTTAGTCCATTCATGTTTGCATTCCTGGTTCACAGGGTGCCAGTGCGTGTTAATCATGGACACTTAGTGTATTGCACAGAGCAATGTTTAGTGGTCAGATAACCAGAATACCTTTTGGATGTGGACAAAAATGGATTACCCAGGTAAAACCACATGTAGATATGAGGAGAACAGGCTGGGAATTATACCCAGGTTTCTAGTGCATGGATGTGGTAGAACTACCCCCTGCACCATCATGTCATCTAAAATTACCTTCATTCATTATTCATTTTGCAAAACCACTTTCTCCAACACATGGTGGCTATGAACAGTAGATTATTCTGGCACAAGGAAGGAGCTAATCCCGGACAGGGTACTAATCAGTTGCAAGGCACACTCACTCACATACCCACACTTAGTATTACAGTGTCATTATAACATTGCCATTCAACCGAATGTGCATCTGTGGGACAAAGCCAGCATAGGCACAGAAAACACACAAGCAACACCACAAACCACTGTGCTACTGTTCCTTCCCACACCTATCATGCAGCTCTATATAAGTTGCAATTTGGAATAAAGCACTAGCTATATAATTTGATTTGGAATTAATCTTTCTAATATATACAGCCTATATCAGATACATTGACTACTTATCTTTCCTCATTCATAAAAACTAAATTAGTACAACAGTTTCTGCATCAACTTTGAGCCTTTAATAGAAGAAAGTTTGACAACTGGCATTGTATACATTTGGAGCTATCAATGGGCCATTCATATTTTAAACAATATACAGTATCTATGTATATTGCATATTCTCATAAAATTGCATACTCTATGTATCATTACAATAGCCTGCCTGTTTATTTTTTGACCTCCTTCTAAGTCAGATGAAAATCAATACCCTTTGCAATTCTGCTAAATTATCAGTGCCAGTAATTAAAAGCCCTTCTATGTAATTTTCACTGGCATGAATGGACAGATACTATACAGGCAATGCCTTTTGAAAATTCTTTAATTTGACTCACAATAGAATGGCAGACGCTCAAGCCAGGTTGTTATTCTTGGCCCAGCAGTGTTTTGAATGTGAACCTTTGCAGGTTTCAAAGGGGCAATTATTTTAGGAGCAGGAAACCACAATGAACAATATAGCCATGAAGGATCAAGCCACTTATGGAGTTATTTACAGTGGTAAAGCAGAAGTCGGCACCAATTTATAAAAAGGAATCCAGGCTGCACAATCCATTTAGCTACACTTACCTAAAACTTTAAAGCAGGCGTCACTTGAACAAATCTATGGTGTTAACTTATAGCATGGTTAAAACCTTATAAACAAAGAGCTTTTGACATTTACACACAGCTACTGTGTAATAAATATGACAATCTTTAATTACATTACATTACATTTTCATTTTCAAATAGGTTAGATCAGTGGTTAACTCATGAAAGTATTTTTTTCTAACCATCCATAATATTTCTTTCAGAAAGTTCTCTATTTTGTAAAAGGAAGCTAGAGAGGTAGATAAGGGCTTGCTTTATGGAGACATTAAAGAAGATGTTTAGTGTCATTATCCACCCAAGGCTGTTCAGTGAACCTGTAAAGGCCAGTTGCCATGTAACTTCTAAATTATTTTTGCTCTCATTTACCCTTGGGAAATTATATTACTAGTAAGCATGCTAGGTTAAGACAATTCTGATGTTAAGGAAAGGGAGTTTGAATTTGGAACTGGTGCTCATCTGTGGCAGATAACAAACAAAGCAACTACAGCAAAATATATATGCTTGACATAGCAGAAAGAAGTGGAGTTTAGAACAGGGTAAGACAACTTGCAGTACTATGTCTCGTTTTATTAACCAAGATAAGATTTTATTTTATTTACTTATTTATTTTGTTTAGATTGCAATGTGATATATATCCACAAGTATCTACTGAAGGAAACAAGAAAAATGAGACTCTTTTGTCTCAGATGCACTTTTTGTCTCAGATAAGTAAAGGTATGCAAATAGACACTCTTTTGTTGTGTTATGGGTAATCACTGGACTATTGATTCCCCAGTGCTGTTTTAAAATCAATCATCCCATCAATCTCTTCTTTTGCATTGCAAGTTTATGTTAAATTAAGTGGACCAGATGTAATGGTAAAAGCAAGTCTAACAAAAAAGTACATCATGAAGGCATTTATAGGAAATTTTAAAAGTGAAATAGCACTAAATCCAGACATTAAACAATCAAAATTTTTGCTAATATTGTTTGTTAAAATGAATAAAATATAGTTGTGTGAATCTGTGTAAAAGAGGGCATTTTTCAAAATGAGTGTCTTTGCAAAAATGTTATTGGCCAGGGATGCTGCACAAAGGCTTATGACATTTCTAAAGAAACTTATCACAGCAGAAGTGGATGAATACCTAATGGAATCAGTAGTCTGTTACATAAGTCTGTTGTTTTGTATATATATATATATATATATATTATACTAAAATGTAAAATACTTGTGTAAAATAAACTTGTGTCACTTGAATAATACAAACTAACTTACAGACATAGCACAAACTTTAATATAATCACTTTGGGTAGACTTGGTGTCAAGAGATTGTCCCAGGACCGTCTCGCGGGGACATGGAACATGAGATTCTTGCAAGTCATGCACTACTTACAACCATTTTCAAATAAGACCATGGTCATCAAAACTCTCAGTCGTGTAAAGGCTTTTAGCAGACACAGATCCTCAGCTCTCAGCTCATATAAAGTGTATAAAGACAATACATTCTAGATGAAACGTCAACAACTAAGCGAAGAAGAAAGAGCAGCACGGAGAAAAGAGACCCAAAAGCGTTGGAGAGAAAAAAATGCAGACAAGAGATTAAGAAAGTAGTGGAATTCGAAAGGCTCAAAAAAAAAAAAAAAAACAATGGTGTGATACACATGTAGAGAAAGCTAAAGAATATGAAAGCAGTAAAATTCGAAAGTAACAAAAAAAAAATAACAGTAAAGATCGCATTAGCACAAACAAACAGAAATTATTACTCGAAAAAAGAAAATAATCATCACGGACCAGGTGTAATTAAAAAAACATCAGGACAAAGTGAGGTCAGAAATAAAAGACAAAGAGTAGAAAATAAAGTAAAACATCATAAAGAGGTTCAAAAACGAGGGGGCGAAACACATGCAGAGCTGGTTAGAGATAATGAAAACAGTGGAATTCAAAAGACACAAAAAATGTAGGCGCGATACACATGCAGAGCAAGTTACAGAATATAAAAGCAGAAATATTCGAAAGTATCAGAAAAATGACAGTAAAGATCGCATTAGCACAAACAAAGATAAATTATTACTTGTAGACTTGTAGATCATCTAATTCGTGTTGCCATCAGGGAAAAGTAGTGTTTCTCCACAATGAGGAGGTGTATCCGCAAGAATTAACAGATCTGATGTTTGGGGAAAGTGAAATCCACAAACAGTCAGTCACCAGCCCACCGCAAGGCACACACACACACACCCACACACCAAGCACGGACTAGGGACAATTTTGAATCGCCAATGCGCCTAACCTGGATGTCTTTGGACTGTGGGAGGAAACGAGGAGAACATGCAAACTCCACGCAGGGAAAACCCGGAAAGTGAACCCAGGTCTGCTTACTGTGAGGCAGCATATAAAAATGCATTTATACTATAAATAGTAATAGGCAAATTACACCTAAATCCAGAGGTTAAAAAAAGATGCTCTATTAGCCAAAAACAGTAAAGGACGATTATAGGGAAATCACACAGTGCAGAGAACTCTGTAGTAGTACTGATTTTTCATACACGGTTGCACCTAACAAAGTTGCATTCCCCTTCTGGCCACTCCTGTCAAAGTTCAATTCTATTTCCACCAATTCTTACTCACTTTTGCCCTCTACTGCAAAAGTTCCATTCAGCTCTGAACCACATTCCAGTTTTCCCCACTATTGGGCATATGAACTGGGCATATAGCCTAGGTGGACGCTTAAAACAGCAGAATCCAAAAGGAAAAAAAATACTTCAACTAGTAATTTCTATCATGTATCTGCCTATCTGTAGTCATGCATTTGAAAACTTAGTTTAAAAAACCAGAAGCCACCATGACACATGTGCACACTATCTTTTTCTTGTTTTCTGACTACATGCGCTTTGATAATAAAACGGTATTGATTGCAATATTGATGATAAATTATAATAGGTGCAGTATATTATTTACTTACTTGCTTTTCAAGATTTCACAGATGTTCATTGACTCAGGCTGTATGCTCCCTACAACATGAATAAAATCTAACTGCCCACGTTCACTCACAATGCTTACATTTAGTCCCATAACGCATCACCTTGAAGGATCTCTTTGTATACCACGTTGTCAGTTCAGCAGTCCGGTTGTAATATGACCAAGCTGTGCACTGAGATTACTTTTGATAATGCAACGTATAGTTTTGTCCAGGAGGAAAGCAATGTTGCCTCAAATCAATGGCAACCTTTTGTAGGGTGTGTCCCTGAGACTTATTAATTGTCATCGCGAAGCAGAGCCTTACTGGAAATTTGAGGCATTTCAATTGAAATGGGAGATCAGAGGGTATAACGGTGATGCCAGGAATACATTCAGAGTGTGGCGCTCTGCTGTTTTTTTGTGTAGCTGCCTTCACACAGCTTCTGTGCTGCTTTATAAACGAACGCCATATAAGACCATCGTTTCTCCTTGCTTCGCGGTTCTGTACTGTTTTATTGTTCGTTTATTACGATTCTTATAGTTATTGTGTAGCTATTTGAGACTTACTTTACTGTGCAGGTACCCATTTCCTTTATTTAAGCCGCGGCTTGTACGTTATTTTTTGTTCGTTTATTACGATTATAGATATTTATTGATTCCCTTCTTTAGCTGACTGCCTGCTCATATGAGACGCTCCGCTGGTTTTTTGTGAAACAGCCTTTACACAGCTTCTCCACTATTTTATAAACGAACGACATATAAAGCCATCACCTTGTCAATTGTGTAATGCGTTTTTTTGAACAGGTTTGATGCATGGAAGTGATCACTCGTACTGCGTTCAGTCAGTTCACGTGAGCCGCTCTCTTGTGTGATGTTGCGATGTCCACGGCTTTATTTAATGTTAGCTAAGACGCGGCACTTAATAGTTTCTGGCTGCACTTCGGTTGGAATATGACGAAGCTGCGCGAGCTCACTGTTGAGAATGCAACGTATAGTTGTCCAGGAGAAAAGCAATCTTGCCTGAAATCAATGGCATCGTTTTGTAGGGTCTGTCCCTGAGACTTATTACTTGTCATCGCGCAGCAGAGCCTTACTGGAAATTGGAGGCATCTGAATTGAAATGGGAGATCAGAGGGTATAAAGGGGATGCGAGGAATACATTGAGTGTGGAGAAACTCTAGAGACAGCGTGTGTATTAACTTGTGGATTTTTCAGTGAGTATTTGGTGGCAGCGTGACGTAGTTGCTTTCGCAAGACCGCGTTAGCTGTGGAGCTCAACTCGGAGCATATTCTTTTCCTACCTTGTCAATTGTGTAATGCGTTTTTTGAACGCGTTTGATGCATGGAAGTGATCACTCGTACTGCGTTCAGTCAGTTCACGTGAGCTGCTCTCTTGTGTGATGTTGCAATGTCCACGGCTTTATTTAATGTTAGCTAAGACCCGGCATTTAAAAGTTTCTCGCTACAGCAATTTTAACTCCGTTACAAAGTGATCCAAATTCTCGTTTTTACCTCGTGTCTTCTCATTAAACTTGTATCTCACGAATAAAGTATTCAGCGTTTTTCTTCAGCGCTCTTTGGGAGCTCTTCCTTCTTTTCTATGTACTGCGGTCACAGTCAGTTCACGTGATTACGTGGGAGGCGTGATGATGTCACACGCAGCTCCGCCCCCCACGGCCATCAAGCTAACGTCCATTACAGTATATGGAGAAAAACAGGTTCCAGTTATGACCATTACGTGTAGAATTTCGAAATGAAATCTTCCCAACTTTTGTAAGTAAGCTGTAAGGAATGAGCCTGCCAAATTTCAGCCTTCTACCTACACGGGAAGTTGGAGAATTAGTGATGAGTCAGTCAGTGAGTGAGTGAGTCAGTGAGGGCTTTGCCTTTTATTAGTATAGATTCACTAAATGACATTTAAGACTCATCTGTGTTAGTTCTATATGTTATTATTGGCCATAGTCCACCAGATGTTTACTTGTTTCAAAAAGCTGCTGACTAGACCTTTTGCTTTTAATGAAAATCAAATTGTCTGGATTTCATTATGCTAATCATTGATTTTTTTTTTGTTTTACTGTGTGTTTAATGTAAATTGTATGTTTATATATACTGTATATATATATAAATATATATATATATATATATATAGCTGTAGCTGTAAAGCAGGGGTCTCCAACACGTCGCTTGCGAGCTAGCAGTAGCTTGCAACCCCTTTCCATGTAGCTCGCCAAAAGGTTAATGAATCCTACATGAATTTGAAAACTTGATTAGTCAAATTAGGGGTGGGCAATCTTTTCAAAAAAATCATATCATGATCCTTTTAACACAAAATCACAATCCACAATCTGAATTGCAATCTATCATTGTGGCATACACTTAAGAGAATATCCAAACTCAAACTCATCAAGACCTAAGTAACACTTTATTTTAAATATTAAAGTTGAATTCAATTGTTCTGTCGTTTGCTAGCCAAGCGGAATTAAGGAACACGCCCCGAAGCTGGCGAGTGAGTGAGGAGGGCCCCACCCCACTCCCCTCTGCTTCTCACTTGGATTGGAGCAAATAAATCGGTACCGCAAGTGAACTATGATACATAGCGAAATGAGAGAAGTCGGAAAATCACCATTATGCAAATTATAGAAAAAACCCAATCTAAATCCATTAAGTAGTTCTCTTGTGAAAAGCAGACAGACAGACAGACGTTGGATTTTATATACTACAGTAATCCCTCGCTATATCGCGCTTCGACTTTCGCGGTTTCACTCTATCGCGGATTTTAAATGTAAGCACATCTAAATATATATCACAGATTTTTCGCTGGTTCGCGGATTTCTGCAGACAGTGGGTCTTTTAATTTATGCTACACGCTTCCTCAGTTTGTTTGCCCTGTTGATTTCATACAAGGGACGCTATTGGCGGATGGCTTAGAAGCTACCCAATCAGAGCCTGTATTACATATTAACTAAAACTCCTCAATGCTATAAGATATGCATCCCGCGCGGAGCTTGATTGTTTGCTTGTCTCTGCCTCTCTCTCACCCTCTCTGACATTCTCTGCGCCTGACGGAGGGCCTGTTTGCACAGGCTGTTTGCTTAAAAGATACTGACGCTCCTCTAAAAAAATGCCGCTTTATTGCGGTGCTCGGCATATTTAAAAGCACAAAAGCACACGTATTGATTTTTTGATTGTTGCTTTAATCTTGCTCTCTCTCTCTGACGTTCTCTGCGCCTGACGGAGGAGATGTGAGCAGAGGGCTGTTGCACAGAGGCTGTTTGCTTAGAAGATACTGACGCTCCTCTAAAAAATGCCGGCAAACTTAAAAGCACAAGTATTGATTTTTTGATTGTTTGCTTTTCTTTGCGAGCGCTCTCTCTCTCCCTCTGAAATTCTCTGCTCCTGAAGAGAAGAAGATCTATTTGCATTCTTTTAATTGTGAGAAAGAACTGTCATCTCTGTCTTGTCATGGAGGACAGTTTAAACTTTTGACTAAAGGGTGTTATTTCATGTCTAGAGGGCTCTAATAATGTTAACAGTGTGGGAGAGTTTATAAGGGCTTAAAATATATAAAAATAACTACACAAACATATGGTTTCTACTTCGCAGATTTTCGTCTATCGCGGGGGGTTCTGGAACGCAACCCCTGCGATCGAGGAGGGATTACTGTACTTCGATCATTTAAAAGGCTGTACAGCAGCTGTCCTTTTTCCACTTCGCGTCTCTGCTGCTCACGTTGTGAAGGGGGTGGGGGATGGGGTTTGGCTGACTGCATGCTAAGGAGAAGCGGTTGGCTCATCTGCTGGCGAGGTGCCTGTTCTGCTTGTCGCTTGTCATTTTTTTAAGATCTGGGAGCACTTGAAATGTGTCTGCCAAAAGCATTCCAACAACTGCTAGGTTAGATGTCCGTGAACTTGTTTTAAATGTTGTCTCACTGCCTTGTCTCGCATGACGATAAAGTGTCTCTCACAGGATGTCAAGTTATCTTCCGAGAAGATCACGTCTCGTCTCCCTAATCTCCCTTCCAAGATTTTTTTTTATAATAGAGAGATATATTAGTAAACCTTCAAAATAATGTGCAGTTAAAGTCTCGACAGCATTCTTAGCTTTTCTGGAGCTTAGTAGAGCCAGATAACTATAACAATCTTCACCAAGTAGCTCTGAAAATGTCTACTTTGTTTGCATCTATATATCTCTGTGAGTCTGCCTTTTCTGACGTGAATATCATGAAATCAAAGTTCAGAACAAGACTGAGAGATGAACATTTAAATGACTCTATAAGAGTGAACATAAGTGGCTCCTCCCCACCATACACCTCTCTTGTTTACTCCATGCAGTGCCAGTCATCTGACTAACTAAAAAACACATCACACATGCAACTGGACATGTGAATACTCTTGTGAAGTGAAACAGTAACATGTAACAAAATGACAAATGAATGAGTAATATCTGTGTATTTGTAATTGCAATGTTTTGTTTTGACACCATTCATGTTTTAATCCAATAGTGTGAGATACACTAGAAAATGCATACAGACATACAAAATGCACCTGCAGGTGAACTAAATATTTTTTGTGATGTTTTAATGCAAAATGCGAGTTGTGGACATTTTGTAACTGTTCTGGTAAAACAAGCTTATTCAGTTTGTTTGGGTTGAAATAAGCTATGAGAATAAACATTAGAAAACATGAGTAGCTCTTACCCATTTTCATTTTGTAAAAGTAGCTCTCAGGGAAAATAAGGTTGGAGACCCCTGCTGCATTTTGAGACTATATTCAGTCAATCTTACTATTCGAAAGTAAATTGAAATACCTGAATTGGACTTGCAAGGTAAGGTATAGCTCTCTAAAGCTAAATTGCCACCACAAAAAGGGCAGTCTCTGGAGAACCCTGATGTCAATGGGTCCCTGAACCTCAAGTGGCCTTTAAATGGACTTGTCTTCAAAGCAGCTTCTGGGTTGCCCGTTTCTGAATAAGGAAGCAGTGGTGGAGCTTATTTGAAAAACTTTGAAAAAGTATTTTTTATTCCTTATCCAGTGCTATTGGTTGGTAAGTGACAATTTGCACTATATTTAAAAAAAAAAAAACATATCCTTGTGCTGCACTTCTTATAAAGAAAACCTTTATTTATTTCTGTCAGCTTAACTATATTTTACACTAAGCACTTACATTGGCAGTGATATACCTCGGAAGTATATTATTATATATATTATATATATATATATAAGTATATTATTATATATATTAACCTGTTTCATTTTCCACTTGCCTTTTGCTATTTTCTCTATTTTATTTGGTCCCTTGACCTGTTTTTAGTATCTCTGTTTTAATTCTCTCTTAATGTTTATTTTTAATATTTTGCTTTTAGTCCTGCTTGTTGTAACTGTACAGCGCTTTGGTCAGTTGTAATGCTGTGTTTTTAAGCGCTCAACAAATAAATATGGTATGGTATAGTATGGTATTCTCTGGTTTGAATGATAAATTTTTTACCAACATTTTTGCTATCAACTTTTTTCTTTTAGTAATATTCATATGAGAAGTACCGGTATGTTTAAATATAAACAAAACGTTTTTGCTGTTTTTATTATATTGCCATTGTTATTGGTCTCATTATATCTCTACTGCTATTATGGAAATAATCCTCTTCTTGAGTCCCAGTAAGGTACTGATTTTCTTATTTGGGTCCTCAGTAGGGCTGGGCGATAAATCGATAATTATCGTATAATAACTTTCTCTTGATATAAATATAAAACATGGTCAATAGAAAGTCTATAGAACTCTTTCCATCCATATTCTGACAGACAACACAAAAAGCCAATAATAATGAGAATAGTGCTGCGCCAGACCAATCATGTGACTGGAATAGAGTTACAGCCACACTAGTACATTGGAAGTGGGAGTGTATGGACGCGTATTATGGCCACAGAGAAAGAAGAAAAAAACGGACACAGTGAATGAAAAAAATGTCGAATTTATTCTCAATATTTCCACTTTAATCTTGACGTTTATGTTTAATCTCGACGGGGTTTGAGAAAATCTAATAAATTAAACATTGATTTTAAGATGAAGTTTACGACATCCTACTTTAATGACAAAATAATCAGCGAGAATAAAATGGAAATGTCGATTTTAATCTTGACATAAATGAAAAGAATAAAGTGGAAATGTTGAGAATAAAGATAACATGTCTAAATATATATATTTCAAATGAATGTATTCTCTGTTTTAAATTTAACTTTAATTTCCCAGACTCTAGCTCCGACTCGTACACGAGTGTCGACCACTTACTACCGGAAATTCAGTCCACGTCGCAAGCAATTACATTGGGTCCCGTAAGTCCCATTGTGCAAATGTCTACATTTGGAGCTTAAGCTGACCACAGTTGCATTGTTTATGTTCTCCTTCATTTACATTTGAAAGCTGCTTGAATTTGTACTGAGGATATATACAGTATAGAGTTTTTTTTTTATTTTAATTTGTATTAATACCTACTTTACTTTGTTTTCTTTGTAAAACATAAAACATTTAAGATTTTAGTTTTAGATTTAAGATTTTATTTATTTGAAGTTGACCAACAAATTTAGTGTGTTCTCCTGCAAATGTTGAAATCTTTTGACTGGTCAGAACTGAGACTTATTTATTTTGTATTACCTATTTTATTTATTTGGAACTGAGCAAAGAACTTATTTGTGCATTTTGTTTGTATTCTCCTTTAACACTTGAGGCATCTGACTGGTCAGAAGTAAGATTTTGGTTTATTATGTATACCTATTTTAATTATTTGAAATACAGTTGTATAATGTTCTACAGTACATTTGTCATGTTCAACTTCTGACAGAATAATAATAAGGCATAGTACTGCCTGTCACTTTTCACAATTGAGTGCACAGGTGCCTTGTGTGTGACTCTCTGTCAAGAGTTTTGATTGAGACTTTCTTATCTTTTTCCAGTCTTGTGCCAGGTCTGTCCTGAGCCTCTTATTATACGTGTGTACTTCTTACATCAAATGCCAAAGCAAATTAATGCACATATTACTAATAGATCATAATTTGCCAGTTCAGGTTCACTAATTAAGATGTTTATCTCTGACAGGTTTAGAATAGGGAGATAAGGCACTGAATAAACCTGCCCCAGCCTTCTCATTTGAAGTCTTGGCCACATTATACAGTATATACATTAGGTATACAGTATCAAATAATAAGCAGAACAGAAAAGCCTGTAAATTTAATCATTGATTTAACAGAGGGTGGAAGTCTGTTCTTGTAATTTTAAACTCTTAAACCCTACAGCTGAGAACAGTTAATAGGCAACCAACACCACAAACACAAATAATGCTAAAACTCTGTTTTTGATTCCAATAAAAGTTTAGGGTATCAAAGTGAATCTTTTATAGACAAGCCTGCTAATAGCATTTAAATTTTTAAATTGCTTCTAGTTGTTTGTGTAAATGTAATATGTATCATCCATGTGTCATTGAAAATAAAAAGAAACAAACTGACTGTCAATGACCAAAGTGTTAAAACATGTATTTGTTTGTAACCTGAATACACATTTGCCATTGTAAAATTTTGGATGAAGAATCACATACACAAAACATGTACTATCTTTTCAAAATAGATCAAATGCTTTAAAACAATAATGTGGAAAATCTGCAGTGAATCCAAGTATTTTTAAGAACAATGACTAGAATAGCCATTCCCTAGGAGTGTCTTGACTTTCCTCTGTTATAAAGCTAAGAAAGAGGCCTCCACCAAGAGCAGAGATCAAGGGTCAGAGGACCTCCTTTGGTACCACTCCCAGACCTGAGAGAGACAGTGTCACTTTCGGTTGACCTGTCTAGCCTTTAGAGCAGTGTAAAGAACTTCCTGAATACTTCCTACCATCTGCTTTGCAAGACTTGGCCCAAAGCCTGGGTATTTCCTGTCTCTTCCTGCCGAGCCTACAAAGCAGCACTGCTGGGTCTGTTCCTTTTCATTCCTGCCTTTTTCCCCCCAGGTTCCTCCTACTTGCCTGCAGCTGTTTCTTTACTTTTTCCTTGCCCACTCCAAACCTATGGCCTGAATGGTCCCTCTGGGAAGTCTAATTCCTCGTTAGGAGTAGCAAGAGCAAATAATGACGCAGAACTCTTTCAAAAGAAGACTTGGCTATCGAATTTATCTTCACACCTAAACTGACAAACTTTTTGAGGACTACATTATGAAGAAAAGAAATGAATCCCAAGTGGTTCAAGCTAAATATAGAGTTTGCTCTACCTCTTTTTAAAATAACCTTTGTGCCTTGTGTTGGATTGGCATCCAATATGAGACTGGCTTCTGCATTGCACACCATGCTGCTGAGAGAGAGCCCTCAAGACAGTAAACTGAATTAAGAGAGCTTGATAATGGTTGGAGCTTTGATAAAATAGGGGGACCACTAATTATGGGAATTACTTTAATATAAAAGTTGAAGTTACTGTAATGTTAAGAACAGTAAGACATCAGAAAAATGCACTGGATGGATAACAGCTAACATTAATTGCTCTTATTCTTTTTTAAAATAAATGTACCAATAACCATTTTCAGAAGAAGGATCAACACAAATCATCACCTGGTTGAAACCAATAGAAAGGAAATCTGCATGTCTTAAAGAATGACATATAAGATGAAGCTCACCATATTCAATTAAAGTCTCAGTGTACCAATTACCAGAGCCACAGTCTATGCTATTAACTGTTTTTGTATATCTGTTACTTGGATCTTTATTCGTGTATGTTTTCAAAACTACTTGAAATCTATTAAAATACTAATTTATTTAGTATGCTATTACTAGATAATCACATATTAACTATTCATTTGCACATCTAGTTTCTTATTTTTTCTTATCTCCTGATAACACATCCATTTTAGAAGTCATGCACTTATATATATGTATATATCACTGCTTCCTAAATTTAAAAAAGTAATTTTATTTTTTTTTCTCTTTAGTTGCAGCAAATAGTCTGTGAAAACAAAACAACAAGGTTTTACTGTATAAATTTTGACCAGACAAAAAATATCAAACATTATCTTAATGTAAAAAATAACAACAAGTTGGAGAACAAGTCACTTAAACACACTACATACTGCTAACTGCTAATTTCATTTGTTTTATGGTGAGGGTTGTACTGGGAGGTTACTAAGATGTTCAAAACAAGCAGCCCTTTGCTTATTAATTTTTTTCTCAACTCCTGCTGAAGAATTCCCCAAAGTTCCCTGGCCACTCAAGCAATATAATCTCTTTTAGCCTGTCCTGGATCTTCTCCCAGGTGGCTATGACTGTTACACAGACCTACTCACCGACATGCAAATCTTCTATAGTCAAAATCTGGACTCCATTACAATACTATCAAGTACACTAGGTTTGGAGAATGTAAAAATCAAGATGACTGTGAAAAATTAATGTTCTACACATTCAATGACACACTGCTAACCAACCCTGGAATCAATATGAACAATTATATACATAGATAAAGTTGAGGCACTGTAAATAACTTAGTCCTTAGATAATTTGACTTGCACGCCATTGACATATGGGGGAAAAAACTCAATTTAAACTCAAACACCTGGGTCAGTACTGATCACTAATCATAACATTTAACATGCTGCCTGTGTTAAAAATATCTTCCCATAAATCAATTTCCAAAGCTGGTTAGTCTAGTTCAGGGTTGCAACAGCCATTGCAATCCCAGCAGCGCATTTCATTAGGTAGTAACTAATACCTATTGCTGGACTCAATGATTTTCTCTCCTATATGACATGGGCCTTCATAGCAAGCTGTATTTTGTGATCAAAACAACATTACATCACTTTAAACTCTGTACATTACTCCATCATTTATTAAATAAAAACTGTAAAAATTTGTGTTACCCATGAAAGATTTATGCATTTAACTTATTACTAATGGCCACATTAACTTAACTTGCATAAGTTACTTCCGAAAGCAAGTCCCCTTTTGCCACAATAGTTACTTATTTTTCCTGATATTTCTTATAGTAAATGGCATAGGTTTCTCCATTGCTTTTTGTACATTTCTAAAACAAAACAAGCACCGTTTATTTGCTGTAAAGGAAAATTGTTAATTTGCTTTATTCTTGGAGATTCTCTTTGACTTACATTATACCCTTCCATGTAGCGTATTTCTTCATATGACCTCAGCTAAAATGTTAGCACATGATCTGTAAATCTTAGCAAAATGATTCTGCCCCATACAAGGTGCACCTAGTACAGCGATGCTCTCACTGTTAATGTTTACAGTTTGTATTTTGACCCTTACAACAATTCTGTTTAAATATTTCTAATACCAGACAAGTTTATGACAAACTGAGCCACTACTCCAAATACATCAATGAAGGTGAAAATGGTGATTAAAAATAAAGGTCGCATTCTTACCTCTTCTGTACATGGAAGAGGGTGAAAACACCGCTTGGCAGAAGGCCGTTTGTTTGAACAGTTCTACCATGTATTTTTGCAGCATTCGCGAAAAAAAACAGTCCTACTAAAGAGTCTGGACAGATCTCACTCACATAACCTTTGATCCACTGTTTGGGTGCATATGTCAACTACATCCCCTTTCCTACGATGAAGAATGACCCGAGGTCCTGAAAACCATCTGTTTTCACTCAGACAATGGATCACAGAAAGACTCTTTGGAAGTCTATCAGGGTTTCCTAAGATTATCCAGGGCAATTCTGCTATCCACACTTTACAAAGTGATATCATTAGACAACTTTAGAATTACATAAATAAAAATGCCTCAGAGACATTACGTACATTGCTTTACAGCTGAGGACTTGTGGAAAGTGAGTGCAAATCCCACTACACTGTAGAATTTCTTTTAAGAATATGTCCATAAGAAGAGTTCAATGGAAACATTTATATAAGCAAAATACTGTATATTGTGCTTCTCTGTTTCAATTGAAAAAAAAAGATAGGACTAATGTACATGTAAATGATGGGAAAATTAACAGACTTAGCAGCGTAAGTCATTACTTTTGCTTTCAGGTCTTACAATTTCAAAAAAATAATCTGCTAATAAAACAGTTGGAGAAAACATCTCATATTCATCCATTCATATGTCAATTTTTAACCACTTTTACCAGTACAGTGTCTATTGAAAGATGCCAAACAACCTAACAGACACTTATCAAGAGATAACCATTGTGAGTGTGAGAAGATTGTGTAAATTCTAATCAGAGAATGAATGGGAATGGAATTAAACCTGGTTACTTAGAGCAACAAGTATCACCTTGAAGCTGCATATATGAAGTTTCTAGTTCTCATTATTCTGTATTTTCTGTGTGTGCATGCATGTGTGTGTCTGTGTGTGTGAAAATACACTGCAGTGCACTGGCATCCTGACTTCCAGCTCCCAGGAACTCTTCAGTAAAAGATGAAGGTTGAGAAACTTGGTGGATGCTGTTTTTGTAACATTTATTTAAATACTGGTGTTAGTACTGTATAGCCACCTATGGTAACAAAGTCCTATGTCCACTATTCTCATATATAGTAGACCAGACACTGCCAACCTTTATACAGTGTGTTAAAATGCATTTTCTAGTTCTATCCACACCTTGCCTTTTTAAAGTCCTTCTGTATTCATTGAATGTTTTTGTTCTGTCCTTTCTGCATACTAATGCAATTCAGTTAGGTGAGTTGTAATGTGTGCAATAATATAAAAAAAAGAAATGGCAACTGACTTGCTGATCAATGTTAAAACGACTGAAAATAGCTGCAGTATTTCAGTTTTCTTAACCCAATTTTTCCATTAAAAGATTGTAGAGAGATGGAACCTTTGTCAGCTGCACTGGACAAAAGGCAAAAATAATTGTATAAAAGTTGACACTATTACAGAACACAGTCACACATTCCCACACTCACTCACAACAGATATATTTAGGTGTACCTAGTTCCCAAACATTCATATCTTTAAGATGCATTGAGGCACTTGAAGAAGACCCATAAGAACCTGGATAAAAAGATGATGCTGTACAAAAACTGCAGGATGGGAATCAAATTTACATTCCTATGGCACAATGCTTTTTTAGCTAGTGACCACTAAATTCAAAAAAAGAATTCTATATATCCTAAAGGTAATTCTATTTTTTATATGAAATCTATGTGCAGTAGTTATATGGGCATTTAATTTCATGAAAACTAAGAGGGAATATTCAAATCCATTGCATTTTAAGTAAATTACAATCTACCATTCAGAACAACAGGTTAATTTTTATAGCATCTTTTATGTCTAATACTACAATATACTATTCTACAAGTTACTGTGAATAGACTGATAGCTTAGACCAACTTTTGCTGGTAATTCCCTGATGTCCCAAATATATGACTGCTGTTGCAGTTAGCTAAGAAACATCTAATTGTCAGCTTTTGAAGGAGTATATAATTTTCAGCTTTCATGTTTAAAAAATTTCCAGAGTAATTTTTACCTGCATTTCTGAGAAATTTATTGTTGTAATCCTTCACCACTCTGGTAACAGGGTTATAAAATCCATCTCCACAATCGTAACAACCTTCTGGGATCACTCTAGATGGGTCCTTGTTTGTAAGTTGGCACCGGCCTTTTTACAAAAGAGAAAGAGATTTACATTATTTCACACTTACACCGACCTTCAACAGTGTTTTTTGGACTAACGATTGCTAGTAAAAAAAAAAGTACTTTCAACACTAATAATGTAATCCATCCATCTTAAAAAAAATCCTCTACAGTCACTTTTCATTTTGAGTACCTGCTGGTTTTAGTCCATCCAGCATTTCCTTGTAAAATCTTCTGTCATATCCATCGCAGTACTTCCATTCTCGTTCCTTATAAACAAGTCCGTCAGCAAATGTGTAAGTTCCCTGTAAAACAATGGCATTGGTGCCTGCTATTAGTAATTTTGTGACACTTGAGGAGTTCAGATATTTATTTTTCACAAATAAGTGCTGTAAGTTATTTAAGAATCCATTTTGATGAAAAGTGGACCCTTTTGATAATGCTGTTCATTGTATCTCCAAGTCTCAAGGGTGTAGGCTAAGTCCCTGAAGGTTAAAGAATAAATAATAAATTTAAGATGCAAGAAGATGACCCAGGATATCTTTTTTAGGATATAGTTGTAGGAATCCCTAGATCTGGTTACTTGTGGAAACAAAGATGTAAAAGAAAGGTTATAATCAGTAAATAATATATACTTAATGTATAACATTGGATTTACTGAAACAGAACATTTAACAAAATATGTCAATATTAAAATTAGAAAAGTGTATTAACTTGGGATATTAATGTCAAAATGTAGTAGTAATTATATTAATGCTAATGTTTCCAAATTATTTTACTTAATGATGCTCTCCTATATTATAAAACTTATATAAAGGATAATATAAAGTTCAGATGGAGGGTAATTTCGAAAGATGCAGTTATAGAAAGAATGCTGATGTAATTAATGGAAAAGTACTTTAATACCAATGTTTAGTATATACCTATACTGATATTTTAAATAAAGCTAATGGTATAAGCTGGTAATTGGGTATAGAAGTTGTCAAGAGTCATTAAAAATGTGGCAGAGTTTAGAGATGCTTACCGATTACAAACTAACACCTAATTCAATTGCATCTACATTTTCTCTTCTAAATGGTGAACTTAATGCTTTCAATATCTGCTTTGATCATGAGAACAGTTATTGCCATTTGAATGCCTGCAGTATCACATGGTACAGAAAGGTTAATAAATAAGTCAATATCCATATAGTATCCAGTCCAGATAGAATGTCAAAACATGTTTTAAAAACTTTTATTGACTAATTAGGAACAAGGTGGTTTCTGCAATGAAATATTTAATATTTCACTGAAAGAATCTATGGCTTTTGCCTGCTTCCAAAACATGATAATCCAGTGTAAAAGAAATCAAAGGTGGGCTGCCTAAATGACTACAGACCAGTGGCCCTTGCCCCTATTGTGATTAAATGCTTTGAAAGATTGCTGAACAAATAAAACATTTTAAATGTCAACACCTTTGGTCTACAGAGGATGCCACTTCGCCAAACTTTAATGCTGTCTGCTGTCCTGGCACATGTTGATAATAAAATCTATTTTAGCACACTACTGTTTACAGACTACGATTCAACATTTAATACTGCTGTTCTATAACGCTGATCACCAAGGTCCTAGACTTGGGATTTGATGACACCCTCTGCAAGATGGTTTTGAACTTTGTAACTGACAGAGGCATGCATAGATTACCAGCATCACTTCCTCCACATTGGTTCTCAATACAGGTATTCCAAATGGTAGTATGTTGAGCCCATGGCTGACTGCTTGTTCACTTATGATTGTGTGGACAAACATGGTTACATCTCAATCATTAAATTTGCCGGGGACACTACAATCATAAAATTGACTACCAACAATGATGATAATGGTTACAGACAATAGACCTACATCAGATACAGGAGTGCTAGAATAGCAATCTCACCTTTAATTGAGCAAAACAGAAAAGCTGGTCACAGACTTCCGGAAGCAGAAGGCAGACCACATTCATGTTTATATTAGAGGATGTCTTGAAGGAAAGACAGTGTCTTCATCTATGCTGACAAACTTTTTTCTCCATTATAAAAAAAAACTTGGGAGACCAGGGAGACGAGACATGATCTTCTCAGAAAACACTTAAAAGACCCGCGAGACAAAAGAGATTGGCCATGGAGCGTCTCTCGGAGACCTTAAACATGAGACTTGGTGCCAAGAGATTGTCCCAGGACCATCTCACGGGGACTTGGAACATGAGATTCTTGCAAATCATGCACTACTTACAACCATTTTCAAATAAGACCATAGTCATCAAAACTCTCAGTCGTGTAAAGGCTTTTAGCATACACAGATCCTCTGCTCTCGGACCATATAAAGTGTATAAGGACAATAGATTCTAGATGAAACGTCAACAACTAAGTGAAGAAGAAAAAGCAGCGTGGAGAAAAGAGACCCAAAAGTGTTGGAGAGAAAAAAAATGGAGGCAAGAGATTATGAAAGCAGTGGAATTCGAAAGGCTCAAAAAAAAAAAAAGATGGCACGATACACATGTAGAGAAAGCTAAAGAATATGAAAGCAGTAAAATTCAAAAGTATCAAAAAAAACATGGTAAAGAACCCATTAGCGCAAACAAATGGAAATTATTACTCAAAAAAAGGGAAAATGATCACGGACCAAGTGTAATTGAAAAAAAAGCAGGGCAAAGCAAGGTCAGAAATAAAACACAGAGTAGAAAACAAAGTAAAATGTCATAAAGAGGTTCAAAAATGAGGGGGCAAAACACATACAGAGCTGGTTAGAGAAAATGAAAACAGTGGAACTCAAAAGACACAAAAAAAAATGTAGGTGCGATACACATGCAGAGCAAGTTACAGAATATAAAAGCAGAAAAATTCAAAAGTATCAAAAAATGACAGTAAAGATTGCATTAGCACAAACAGAGAAATTATTACTCAGTGAAATAACGGACTCCTCCTCTAACTGCCACCTTATCGTGGTGGAGGGGTTTGCGTGTCCCAATGATCCTAGGAGCTCTGTTGTCCGGGGCTTTATGCCCCTAGCTTTTTTGCCCCAAGGCAAACTGGTCTAGGTGAAGTATGAGACAAAGAGCAGTTCAACAGACCTTCTATGATGAATAAAAAATTTGGACGGTGTTTTTCCTCGCCCAGATGCAGGCCACCGGGGCCCCCTTCTGGAGACAGGCCCGGAGGTGGGGCTTGATGGCGAGCGCCTGGTGGCCAGGCCTGCACCCATGGGACTCGGCCCGGGCACAGCCCGAAGAGGCAACGGGGTCCCCCTTCTCATGGGCTCACCACCTATGGCAGGGGCCAAGGAGGTTGGGTGCAGTGTGAGCTTGATGGTGGCCGAAGGCAGGGACCTTGGCAGTCTGATCCTCTACTACAGAAGCTGGCTCTTGGGACGTGGAATGTCACCTCTCTGAAGGGGAAGGAGCCTGAGCTAGTGCGCAAGGTCGAGAGGTTCCGGCTAGATATAGTCAGGCTCACCTCAATGCACAGCTTGGACTCTGGAACCAATCTCCTTGAGAGGGGCTGGACTCTCTACCACCGGTGAGAGGCGCCAAGCGGGTGTGGATATACTTATTGCCCCACAACTTGGAGCCTGTACATTGGGGTTTACCCCGGTGGACGAGAGGGTAGCCTCCCTCGGGTGGGGGGATGGGTCCTGACTGTTGTTTGTGCGTATGCGCCGAATAGCAGTTTGGAGTACCCACCCTTTTTGGAGTCCCTGGAGGGGATGCTAGAGGGCATACATTATGGGGACTCCCTCGTACTGCTGGAAGACTTCAATGCTCACGTGGGCAATGAGAGTGAGACCTGGAAGTACGTGATTGGGAGGAATGCCCCCGATCTGAACCCAAGCAGTGTTTTGTTATTGGACTTCTGTGCTCATCACGGATTGTCCATGACGAACACCATGTTCAAGCATAGGGGTGTTCATATGTGCACTTGGCACCAGGACACCCTAGGCCCTTAGTTCGATGATCGACTTTGTGGTCATGTCGTCAGACTTGCGGCCACATGTCTTGGACACTTGGGTGAATAGAGGGGCGGAGCTTTCAAATGATCACCACCTGGTGGTGAGTTGGTTTCGATGGTGGGGGAGGATGCCAGTTAGGCCTGGTAGGCCCAAACGTGTTATGAGGGTCTGCTGGGAACGTCTGGCAGAGTCCCCCATCAGAAGTAGCTTCAACTCTCACCTCCGGCAGAACTTCGACCACGTCCTGAGAGAGGTGGGGGACATTGAGTCCGAATGGGCCATGTTCTGTGCCTCTATTGTTGAGGCGGCTGACCGGAGCTGTGGCCATAAGGTGGTCGGTGCCTGTCGTGGCGGCAATCCCCGAACCCGTTGGTGGACACCGGCGGTGAGGGATGCCTTCAAGTTGAAGGAGTTCTACCGGACCCTTTTGATCTGTGGGACTCTGGAGGCAGCTAATAGGTAGCGACAGGCCAAGTGGAATTCGGCTTCGGTGATTGCTAAGGCAAAAACTTGGGCATGGGAGGATTTTGGGGAGGCCATTGAGAATGACTTTCGGACGGGTTCGAGGAGATTCTGGTCCACCGTCCGGCGTCTCAGGAGGGGGAAGCAGTGCAGTGTCAACACCATATATGGTGGGGATGGTGTGCTGCTGACCTCAACTCGGGACATTGTGGGTCGGTGGGGGGAGTACTTCAAAGACCTCCTCAATCCCACTAACATGCCTTCCAATGAGGAAGCAGAGCCTGGGGACTCCGGGGTGGGCTCCCCCATCTCTGGGGCTGAGGTCACCGAGGTGATTAAAAAATTCCTTGGTGGCAGGGCCCCGGGGGGTGGATGAGATACACCCGGAGTTCCTCAAGGCATTGGATGTTGTAGGACTGTCTTGGTTGACACATCTCTGCAACATCGCATGGATATCGGGGACAGTACCTCTGGATTGGCAGACCGGGGTGGTGGTCCCCTTCTTTAAAAAGGGGGACCGGAGGGTGTGTTCCAACTACAGCAGGATCACACTCCTCAGCCTCCCTGTAAAAGTCTATTCGGGGGTTCTGGAGAGGAGGGTCCGTCGGATAGTCGAACCTCGGATTCATGAGTTTCAGTATGGTCTTCGTCCTGGTCGCAGAACATTGGACCAGCTCTACACCCTTAGCAGAATCCTGGAGGGTGCATTGGAGTTTGCCCAACCAGTCTACACGTGTTTTGTGGACTTAGAAAAGGTGTTCAACCGTGTCCCTCAGGGAATCCTATGGGGTGTGCTCTGGGAGTATGGGGTACCGGACCCCCTGAGAAGAGCTGTTCGGTCCCTGTAAAACTGGTGTCAGAGCTTGGTCCGCATTGCCGGCAGTAAGTCGAGCCTGTTTCCAGTTAGAGTTGGACTCCGCCAGGGCTGCCCTTTGTCACCGATTCTGTTCATATATCATATCTGTTCTTTTATGGGTGTTGAGGGGGTCCAGCTAGGTGGACTCAGGATTGGGTCACTGCTTTTTGCAGATGATGTTGTCCTGTTTGCTTCATCAAGCCATGATCTTCAGCTTTCTCTGAATCGGTTTGCAGCTGAGTGTGAAGCTGCTGGGATGGGAATCAGCACCTCCAAATCACGTTGGAGGGACTATGTCTCCCGGCTGGCCTGAGAACACCTTGGGATTCTCCCGGAAGAGCTAGAAGAAGTGGCCGGGGAGAGGGAAGTCTGGGCCTCTCTGCTCAAGCTGCTGCCCCCGCAACCCGACCTCGGATAAGCAGAAGAGGATGGATGGAGATCGAATATATGAACATAGGTGATATGTCAAAAGTATGGAAATATTGTAAGGCTTTGAAGTTTAAGTCAGAGACTTGCAGATCGTCTATTTCGTGTTGCCATCAGGGAAAAGTAGTGTTTCTACATAATGAGTAGGCGTATTTGCAAGAATTAAAAGATTTGATGTTTGGGGAAAGTGAAATCCACAAACAGTCGGTCAGTCATTTCACAACCCGCTATATCCGAAAACAGGGTCACAGGGGTCTGGTGGAGTTAATCCAAGCCAGCGCAAGGCAAGAAAAAAACACCGGGCAGGGCGTCAGCCAACCGCAGAATCCACAAACACTACATACAGAATATACAAGTCTACAATAATCTTTTCGCCTTCATCATTCAATGCTCAAAAACGTAGATTTCACAACAATGGACCATACACTATAAGAATCTTGGTCCCACAACAATTAAAGCAACGACAAGTTTAATTTCGAAGAAACCACAGTTCGGTCAGGTGTATATTTATGATCACGGAGAAACAATGCAAATTTTAACAGGCGAACAGAAAGGTAATGCAATATATATTCCGCGAGTAACATTTTCCACCAAAGGAGACCTTGATATGCCATTCATATTAAAATGTTTACAGTTTCACATGAGAATACCTTTTGCTATGACAATTAACAAATCACAGGGACGAACATTCAAAAAAGTCAGATTATTTATTAGAGAAAAAGAAATGACATTCACTCATGGGCAGTTATACATTGCGTTGTCATGATGTTAAGTCCAAAAACAAAATCAAAATTCAATGCGATCTTGAAGAAAAGGTAATTCCAAATATTGTTTTTACTGAAGCTTTAAAGTAAAAGTGCAAATAATGAAATTGAAACATTTTTAAAGAAAAAAACAAGATTTTAAAATTTAACACAAAGGTTGACAAGCAAAGCGAGCAGGGGGCAGAGCCCCCTAGTATAGGCATACAATACACTCAGTCCTCACTAGCTGTAAAACATCCTGGTATGGCACCTGCTCAGGAAGGCAAAATACTACAAAGTGTGCTGAGGTCTGCACTGATAAACAGCAGCTGTCCTAGCAGGTGATACTTTGGAAAAGCTAACAGTGTTATTAAAAACCTCAGTCATCCTATACAGTCCCTTTTCTCTTTTTTCCATTCTGGCTAAGGTTCAGAATAATTAACACTTAACATCACAAGATTTACTTAGAGTATTTATCTACAAATCATAATGTTACTGTTCCATTCAAACTATTATGGTGCTGAGGTGTCACCTGTTGCATGACCGCACTCTGGTCCTAATTTGAGATGTTGTGTTCATTGTTTCCTTGATAAGAATCTAATAATAAAAAGTTCTGAGTACTACTGCTTCAACTACTACTACTAATACCAATAATAACTATAGTAATAGTGATTATAATGACAATGATAGCATTGCCAAGCTGTATCTACTAATCCATGTTTTGTCTGGCCAACTTCATTTCATTTGTTAATATACATCCATCCTTGCATTTCAAGCCTGCAACATATTCCAAAAAAAGTTGGAATGGGGACAAATTAGGGCCCGTAATGAGGTGAAATAATTAAATAATGATGAGATTTAAAACAGGTCATATTAACAGGGGATTGTAACCATAATTTGGTACAAAAGCAGTATCCACGAAAGGCTGAGTCTGTGAGGAGCAAAGATGGGCACAGGATATCCAGTTTGTCAACAAATGCATGAGAAAAAGACTGAAATGTTTAAAAACAATGTTCCTCAAAGAACGATTAGAAGGGATTTGTATATTTCTCTCTCTACAGTGCACATCATTAGGCAATTCAAGGAATATAGAAGAATTTCAGCATGTAAAGGGCAAGGGCGCAAGCCTAAGCTGAACAACTGTGATCTCCAATCCCTCAAGACAGCACTGCATTGAGAACCATCAGTAATTAATAGCTGATATAATCACATGGGGAAGGGACTACTTTGGCAAACCTTTGTCAAACACTACAATATAGAGTTGCATTCACAAATACTACTCAGATCTTTACTGTGCAAAAAAGTAGCCTTATGTTAACCATATCTGGTTGTGGTTTCAACTTTGCTGGGCTCAAAGGCATCACGGATGGGCCATCACACAGTGGAAACATGTATTGTGGTCAGAAGAGTCAGTATTCCAGATCGTTTCGAAGAAATGGACGCTGTGTGTTCTGGACCAAAGACGAAAAGGATCATCCAGACTGTTATCAGCAAGAGGTCCAAAAGCAGGGCCTGCCATGGTATGGGGTTGTGTCAGTGCCCTTGGTAAAGGTAATTCATACTTCTGTGATGGCAGCATTAATGCAAAACAGTATACTGAGATTTTAGAGCAACATATGCTGCCTTCAAGACAACATCTTTTCCAGAGACATCCATACGTTTTTCAACACGACAATGCAAAACCACATTCTGCACACATTACAAAGGTATGGCTGCAGAAGAAGAGGGCACACATACTGGACTGGCCTGACCTCTGTCCTGACCTGTCCCCAGTAGAGAATATATGGAGAATTTTGAAACAAAAAAATGTGATAACAACGACCCCTTACTGTTACATACACCTTAAGAAGAAGAATCTGACTAAATAACACCTGAACGCTTCATTGCTTGGTATCCTCAGTGCCCAAACATCTTTTAAGTGTTATGAGAAGAAACAGCAGCGTTACAAAATTGTAAATGCTTTGCCATCCCATCTTTCTTTGGAATGTGTTGCAGGTCTGAAATCCTGGAATGGATGTATATTAAAAAATCAGATTAAGATGAGCTGACAAAATGTGAAATACAGTATCTTAGGTTCATTCTGTTTGCAGTGAAATATATGTCAAAGTAAATTTAAGAATCACTGCTATTTTTTTGCCTTTGCCATACTGTCCCAACTTTTTCCGATTTGGGGTTGTAATACCATGTAGCCGTAGACTCAATTCAGTACAGACCTTTTTTTCTGCAACCAATTGAGGGTGGTCTTTCCCCACAAAAGAAGCTCAGCATAGGTGTTGGGGATAATTATAAGTTCTTGTATAGTTGTATAGAGGGACTTGTGTAGCTGTATAGCTAGACTCTGTTCAGGTAAACAAGAAAATTGCCTGAAACACATAGGGATGCTGAGTCAACATCTGAATATAATGGGACTTTGCTGGTTAAAAATCTGTAAAGTGTTCAAGGTAATATCCACTGGAGATTCTGATAATGTTTTGTTTGACACATCTGTCAATTACTGTGTGGAAAGGCAGATGCAGGACCTTGAGTCTGCCAGACTGGGAGAGGTAGCCCTCCATTATTAAAAATGGTGTTAAGAATTACAAAGGGATCATATTATTAAGTATCTATAGGAATGACTATATGGTGGTATTCTACTTTACAGTAGAGTTCCTCACTTATGGCCATGAATTTTGGGTTTCATCGAAAAAGAATTTGGTTGCAGGCAAAGCTGTGAACTTTGGGTTCCAATGTAAAATAATTTGTTTGCAGGCAGAAATGAAAAAAAATTAAGATTCCTTTATTGTGGTGCAAGGTTCATATAATTGACAGCGATAAGCTCAGTAAGTTTGACTTGTCTCAGAATTATTGCCACTGGGTATGTGCCCTAGGTCACTGATGTAAATTAAGAGGAAATGTGTTCAAAAAAGAAGCCAAGTAGTACTTGTTCACTCAAAGGATCATGGGAAATATGAAATAAATCATTTAGTCAAGTAGCTGAAGATCCTGACCCCTTTAAAGAATGTTTATGTGAGATGCTGGGACATCTTAATTATTAGGTAACCAATGTGAGTAATTAAACTTTTTCTTATGTATCTTAAAATGATCAGCTACTATTTTATGATGTTTCTATAATATGCACACATTTCTTTGCCATGTAAATACTACTCACACACATAAAATAACTTGTCTTCACTAAAGGCAGCCCAATAAAGCCACTGTGTTATTAGTGTTCTGTAGACAATACAATATAACCTGTCAACAAAAAATGAGACATATCATCTCATATACAGTAATGCAAACCACATTATAAATTGTAAAATTTAATGTCATATCCATTCAACAATGGTACTGACAGTTTAGTGGGATGTTGTGCAGTATTTTACATAATGATCTTATTTAAACAGAGGTGTTTAGCTAGTCATTTTGTGAGAGAGTTGAATTAATTACTGTACTTGAAACAATCTTTCACAGGGAGGACACATGGCTAAAGCAAATTCTTGACAGCTGGGCAATTTAAATGGGACTAGTGCGGTTTCTAGCACAGGAGATTCAAAATTACAGAACATTTGATTGTTAAAGACTTGTCTGTTGTAAACTGAACTAATGTGATTGCTTTTTACACTTAGTGCAATGTACATAGGTTTGCATATATTAATTATAAATTAGTAACTTCTAAAATAAGTGACAAATAAGGAGTTTTCTTAAGAAAATTCCAAGGCAAATAGATTTAGTCCTGTTTACAGAAAAGGGGCAAGTAAAGATATTTTCACAATATGTTAAGAGACCTAAACTGAGGCAGAGATATGAAACTGTCCTGAAAATTAAAGGATGTCCAATTACAGCTATTAAAATACTAATACTAATTAATAAAAGATTATAAACAGAATGACTACTATTTGAGTTAATTATATTACTTGTTTTGGTTGCATTAGAGTGTAGCTGTTAAAAGTCAGATGCCTTTCTTGATGCAGCATCCTTAATCCTTCAGACACATTTCTAAACCCTAGTCATAAGATTTGTTACTGTATTAATAATAATACGGATAATGATACAGCACAATAATAAGCAATACAAAATCAGCATAACAGATAACCTGAAAGTAGATAATAATAGTACATGTACATACTATATTGTGGTATTAGAGCTTTCTTGATGCAGAAACAAATACAGATAGTGACAGTTAATACCGATACAGTACAGTATAATAATAGGGAAAACTGTAATAAAATGGGAAAATCCAGTATGATAAATCATAGAAATATGAAAAACATTGTCATTGTTTTCTACAAATACCTTCACCGCTTTTCCTTCCTCCCAGATGGCTTCATATTTACTTCCACTTGGGAAAAACAAAGTTCCTTTTCCATGAAACATCCCATCCTTCATTTCTCCAACATACTTTGTATCAGTAGGGAAGATATAAACTCCTTCACCTTCCATTCTATTGAAAGAATTAATGTAAAAAATTATTACTGACATCACTTAACAGTCATAATATGTGAACAGTTTGAATAAACAGAAAAGTCTTGGGCCTCACTGAATACAAGGACCATCATCTTATTGTACAATAAATTTATTTTTATGTTAATCTTTTTATATTGACCATGCCACCACACATTTGACCAAAAAAATTGCTTTGTCTTTTCTTTAAAATTGCTTTGTCTTTAATTTGGGAATAAAGGTTATATGTTCATTGTTTATTTTTAACATATTACACTGACATCATTCTTACATATTCCAAGTTTAAGATTCCTCTGTTATATAGTAGTATACAGGATGATAAAATAATATTAAGTCAATGGCCATGGTGCAAGACACACAGAAATAAAGTGTGATTTATGACACAAAACAAGAGCAATTTAGGCAGTGCTTAAAAATGCAATCATGAATAGAATAATACACAGTATTGCATAAAGGTAATGTAAAAATATATATATATATACTGTAGCAACAATATTGAAATATATGTGCCACTGTTGTGTAGAAAAGTACAAAAAATATGGGTTTGCATTTCAATACTGTATAGCAAAACTATAACCTGAGTTATGCAAAATGTGCATCGAACCATGATTTCTACTTGCAATACAACAGCAGTTTATACTGTGCTGAATTGAAAAAGATAAGACCTGTGCAAAACTACAAGGACATGGTTTCACTTTCCAATATAAATGTAATTTGGTCTCTGTAAGGATTACAAGAAGACTTAGTTTAAATTGCACAGCAATTGGTCAAAGTTAGTAACATTAAGAGTGTGTGGGTATAATAGTGGGCTTATTTTCCTTATGGTAATGATACTGTGATATATTTTCAAGAAAAAAAATTTAATGAAATATTCAATTACTACAGACAGTGAAACTCCCAGTTATTTAATCCAACAGAGGAAATAGTTACAACCTTTTATACTGTACAGATACTAGAGCACACACCCCCAACCCTAGACTCCCTTCACGTCTCCCCAATTATTCAAACCCTTCTGCTAGGGTGAAGTCCCTTACTTAAATACTAGAATCACCCTGCAGTACAAAATGTCACCCATACTCTCATGAGCATTGGGGGAGGGAGGTTATAAATTAATCTTATAAAAATGCTAACTATTGAGAAATCTTTGAGGAAGATGATGCCCGATAAATACATTTTTTTTGGTATTCATTATCATAAATTCACATAGAAATGCTGCATTTTCTTACACATAAAAATAATTAAAAATACCCCCACCCCCACCCCCACCCCAACATTGGTACCACCTTACCAGCTTAATTCTACTGCATTCTTTTCACACAGTCATGGAAATTAAATCTGAATGTAATCAACCAAATTAATCTCTCTTGGCAACAAAAATAAAAACTGTTATGCTAGGAACACATTGTAAAAGCTTAAGCAACAATACATTTTGCATTCAGTAAATTTAAAGTCCACAACTTGTATGTGCAGACCGCAATATTAGGGTTAATATTCATTTTGGTACACCCAAATGCTGTGTCTTGACTTTCTGTTCATTTGATACTTCAGATGTTGAATTATGCAATTGGGATACCACAAAGCATGGGTGGGAACTGTGGACAAGACCACTGGACTTGTGCCTGGAATTTAATTCTATCTGAAGCTATTCCAGTGCTTGTTGACTACATAAATTTCCTGTCAGATTGCTCCACATTAAACTCCATTTCTGCAATATTATCAATTAATGTTTTTTTGTTACCTTTTACATTGTGAAAGATGAAATGAAATAGATTTTGCTTGTACATTGACAAATTGACCCAACCTGATTATTAGCAGTTTATTTCAGAATTTCATAGCAAAGACTTTTTGTTAAAGCAAAATCAAATAGTATGATCAGGAATATATTCTACATCTGCTCATGTTCTGTCATGCAATCCTTTTTATTAAGAACCTTGACCTAAAAGTATTTGTCCCTATTACTTTGGTAGTTTTTTTTGTCTCTTTGTTTGTTACTTCACTACCTTTAAGCAATAACACCTTCAAAATGCAAAAGTATTAATATCTAAAATGTAACTGAAAAAAACTAATCTTACAAATACTGTTTGTTGTGTTTTTCATATTTTACAGTATTTTCCAAATGTTCTGCATTAATGTACAGGGGGTCCTCAGGTTACAACATAGTTCCGTTCCTATGACAGTGATGTAACCTGAATTTTGGTGTAAGTCGAAACACTCACATCTCAATTTTTTTAAGTTTTTATGGGAGTGAGAGTTGTAAACTCGAAATGTCGTATGTCAAGACATTGTAACCCAAGGACCCCATGTAATGTACTTCTACTGGATTAAGTATATTTATTTCAAATTAATTTGGCTCTAAATGCATTGGGAAGGGTCTGTTTCTTGCCAGGGTTATATGAAAATGTCTGTGCACATTAGAAAGAATTATGTACTTGTACTCACCCACCTAATTCATATCATATTCACAATTGTTGATGAACCAGTTTCATTGCTTGCATTTAATATTACCATGCTTTAATAGTCCAAGCTGTTTGTTATTGGAGCACAGTGCTTCTGGGAATGACTCTGGCTCCCCAAACTCTTTACTTGGAAAATAAAGTATATTCATAATATGGTTGGATTGATGTGCTTTTGACAAGAAACAAGAAATCTGTGGATTTTTACTTCAGTTTAGATTTTTAGCATTTTGACCAATGTCTGACTAATTACTGTTTTTGTTCTGAATTAATAATAATTGCTTCTCAAAACTATTCTACATATCACTGTATTTTCTTGCCTTTAACTTTATTCTTTTCTGATTTGTGATTACATTGTGATGGTGTCCTCTGTGAAAGAGGATACAAAATGTCAAGTCTGATTGATTTCTGTAATCAGTTTATTTGAAAATTATAAGAGCCATCTTGGTTTGAAGGCTCAGTATTTGGAATTTGCAAATAGAGAATTTAATTTAAATGTAATAATCAACTGGCAAATATGTTATTAAATAAAAATAAGTAGAAGAAAGTGAAAATCTAATAATAACATTTATTAATATATTTGTTCACTAATATTAAGTTTCATTCTTGATTTTGTAAAACAGTATGACTTTAAATTGTAATTACATTTAAGAATTCAAATTAAAAATCGTATCCTACATAGGTCAGTGATTATAAGCTTTAATTCCTACAAGGTCCCGAAATGTACCACAAGAATATGTGAATTCTCCCCTACAAAGGCAACTATGATATTTACACTCTTATACTTTCACTGTGCACTTGTAAAAGGTGCTTATTTTTGAATTTGCATTTAACAAAAAAATAGATTTGTTGTAAGTTTTATTACACTGCCTATTTTTAAAAAGCACAGTACAAAATGTAATAGACGTTTTTCTTAAATAAAAGTTATTTTTACTAGTGCCTGAATATATTAAATATAAAACAGGGAAAATACTAATCAGTAATTAACAAAATATAAAATTTGTCGCTGCCAATATTTTGACAACAAAAATATTACTTTTTGAATTAAGAATAGATTAATTATTTCTGAAAATAAATATTTAATATTAATTTTTAAAATGCTGAATCAATTGCTGCAGATAACTTTATGAGACTTCAATTGTCAGCATCATGCTAAAACAGTAAAGTTCTTTATGTCAATGAGGCATGTCACCCGATTTTATCTTTTTCTTTTTTGGAGATTTTAACCACATTAGTAACTGCATTGCTGTGCAGATAAATGTGTATGACCACTAAACTTCAAATTGCTGTGTGTATGCGGGGAGTCCATCTGATTTCTATCCAAAATTTATGCAGACACAGGATATGCATTTTAATGTCAGGTGTAAATGTAATTTGGCTAAAATATATACATATACAATTTATATATGAAACGTGTTAAAGGAGGTCTTTGAGAAAACTAACATTTTTGTGTGTCATATATACTGTATTTTGAATACTGATGAAGCAGGCCACATTAAAATGATTCCAAGGCCAGGTCTGGCCACTGGGGTTTAAGTTTAACACCCCTGTTATAGCATGATTTTAGTGATTTAAGTATTTTACTGATTTTTATACATTACTTTCAGTCATCTTGTGACTCCACTGGAAGCTCATAGTGCTTCTCTAGTGGGCTGCAGCCCCTGCTTGAGAACCAGTGACATAGCTAATGTAGTTACTGCCCCTTTGATTTAGTCCATGATCATAGGTTTGACAATACTAAAAAATTATTATAATCAAAAAATAAAAATAAAAATCTTGTAATATATAGTGTTTTGCAAGACAAAATATACCTGAAACAACTCCATTGCCTATACAGTATAACAGTTGACATTACAGCACATCAGCATCCAGTGTCCCTCTCACACACTCACCACCTACTATCCTTCAGAGCAGTACTGTGTTTATCAAGCCACTTACAGGAGAAAACTGTGAAAAGTTCCTCTTAACATGACTAATGCATATACTACTGCCCTTGCCCCTTCCTCCTGGCCTTCATTCCCCTGCATTCATGTTTATTCTTTTTTTCAATGCTGAGTTAATATATCAATTAATAATATGTTTCATTAATTTGCAGATCTTATTGAATTCCAAGCTGGAGCCAATCTCAGGACAGTCGCACATAGTTATATATATATATATATATATATATATATATATATATATATATATATATATATATATATATATATATATACACACATACACATAAACTCACACTGTGGTTACCTAGAGCTGACAATCATTTTGACAAGCTGTATTTGGTCTGTTGATGGAAATCAAAGTCAGCACATGTAGTGAAATGTATTTAACCTAAAAAGACTTCTCTGACTTTTCTAAAGGACATGCATATTAAATATAAATAGGTATTTTTAATTTAGATTGAAAATGTCATTTCTCATTTGTGTATTTTGTTTGATAGTTCTCTTTCTTGGGTTATCTTGTATTCTAAGTGAACTAAAAATTTGTTACAGTATGTAATCAGACAGTATGTGACTGCTGAAACTGACTTATTCCACTGCAGGGTACTTTTCATGACACGTATCAGTACTACATTACACATTTTAGTCAGTAAATTGTTACATTAAAAACCTCTAATATGTCAGGACGTGACATGTGAAAACATGCAGGCAGGCAGTGTGGCACAGTGGTTAAGGCTTTGGACTTCAAACTGTGAGGTTGTGGGCTTACTGCCACTATGTGTCCATGAGCAAGTCACTTGACCCGCCTGTGCTCCAATTGGAAAACCAAAACAATGTAACCAATTGTATCATAAATGTTGCAAGTTGTCTTGGGTAAAGGTGTCAGGTAAATAAGTAAATGCAAATAAAATTATCCATAACCTAACATCATACAGAGTCTGGGGACACAGCTGAGCTGAACCATTTCAAGATAGGGAGCCAGTCCATGCGAAAAGTATATTCCACATATATGTTTTGAAGTTGTAATGTTGTAGGTGTTCATGTAATTAACTATATGAACATCTAGCTTGTTACAATAAATTTCTGTACACTTAAGCAGTAATGATGAATCCATCTTATAATTTATAGCCTTATACTTTGATTGATTACATTTTCAAGTAATATGGTTTAGTCTATACTATGGCCACTTTGTACTGTTTAAACCCTGTTTGAATATTCCATGTAAAGTTTATTTCCATCTGGAATAAAATTTTCAATGTATTTAACAGTAGTGGAAAGAGATAATACAGTCTATGTGCTTTGGAAAAAGAAGGGAGTCTGCAACTACTTTAAACAGTATCATTATCATAGTTACATAATTGTTTTAATTGGGGAATCTAATCCAGGTGTTCAGAAATATTCAAAGACATCCACAAAACGATTTCTACAGATTTCCTTCAGCTCAACAATGAAATTGCACTTGTGAATAAATGAAAGGTGGAATCTAATAGTGCATCAAAGAAATAACTACTTCGAGAAACATGTAAAAATCAGCTGTTGGCTAACTAAGGACTAAACTGGCCTGAATATACAAGAAGTGAATTTGGAAGACAGATGACTGCAGAGTATAAACCAGCTGAGATTGTCTTAACTTTCAGCTATTTTTTCCAATTAACCAAAAACAAGGACCATAGAACATATTCCAGGCAGGCAGCCTGGAATAAAAACAAGCAATTTAAGAACATCCACAAACAAAAACATGATATGAAAATTGTAGATGACTACTACAGGGTCAAATGTTTGAGAAAAAAATTGCAATGACCATGAACATCAAAATAGTTGAATGACTCATCTGAGTGGAGTTTGCTTAAATATTAAAATAATTATACATAAAATGGACCTCATGTGTTTGCAGTGTAACTAATATTACTAGGCAAAATCAAATACGACGTGTGGTAAGCAACTGAGATAACATAGATATGAACCATAACTGATGGAGGATGTTCTCTGAGATTATATATTTTGCACTTAACTGTAACCAGATTTTAAACAAAAAATTGTAGATGTATATATTGTCATAATTAGAGGAACCCATAGTGAACTTTCTGCACTAGCTCCAAAGAGGATAAAATATCTAAACACAATAAATATTAAATAAATTAGTGCAATGAATGGATGGACAGTGGGGTACACATAAGGAGCAAGCAAAAAGAAGGCAATAAATCCTGCAGCTTTCTAGGCCAGCTTAAGTAGGTTTCAGTTCTTGTCTGTCTGATTCAGTGACCCACATATTTGCCTACCATAAAGTATCTTAAAGCATTCCTGTATCTCACCTCCCAATTCTCCATCACTGTATCTTGGCCTTGCTTCCACATTCTATTGGAGCCCTTGTGCCACCTCACCTTTCAACTCTATACTTAACTAGCTGTACCCTGTGGCTGCGCCCATATAGTAATGAAACAGGACAAACTTTAAAAATCAATAGACGTTGGCACTATATCTGATCGTGTTCAGCTCTGATGGGAGAGCGTTCCCCGCATGGGGAGAAAAGCACATGGCCATGATATCTCTAGCAATCAGCCGCTACCCTATAAAACACATGGAGCTCTGATCTCTCAAAAATGTCAAATGTTACTCCTTAACAATCTGTAAATGATAATGTCTGTTGAACAAACAGGTATCGCTAGCTAAGCGGAGGCAAGATGCACTGCAACATGTGGCAAGACGTAGATCAACTTGAACAGAGGCTGGCGAGTGAATAAGGAAGGCCCCACCCCCCTGCTCTTGGCCCACAGCCAGTCTCTTGGATTTGCATAAATACATCGGTACCGCGCACGAACTGTGGTAATTAGCGCAATGAGAGAAGTCACAAAATCAACCGGAAAGTTCAAACAAACTACAGAAAACAACCAGATGTAAATCCGTTAAGTAATTCTCTCGTGAAAAACAGACAGACATACAGAAATAACGCGCTTAGACCACAACATTTTTTAAATTGTTTCTTAGCGAGCACCTATGGGCCAAGGGTAACCTACATTCAAAATTTCAAGTCCCAATTCCTCTTGGTTCGGTAGATTTTGTGATGGGTTAGTCAGTGGTATTTGGCTTTTATATATATAGATGAGCCTTTGGGCTTAAGGAGGCTTTAAATAATTGCATCAAAGGTAATGCTACTTTAGATGCAGTGTCACTAGGCATGAACTCCCTATACTGGTTTCTGATATACACCTCTATACCTTTAGTTATATATGAAAGGCAGTCGTCCTACAACCTGCACTTATGCAGGGGCTAATGGTTCCTGTTTTTCAAACCTGAGACTGTGCTGCCCTTGATCACAATTGTTTTTTTTTAACATTTCCACAGCTCTCAGCAGCATTTCTTTCTTTCTCTACCTGCCCTCGAGAATTCAAGGGAACATCACATGCAGTACTTTCACCCACTCCTGATCTCATGCTTGGTTTCTTAAGTGTCTCTATCTAAATTGCTTTTGTGGCATCTAGAACAGTAACAAGTCTTACTGCTCCAGCAGTGCCTTTGCACCTAAGAGAGTGAGCAAAAAGCATATGCTGTCACTACAAGTGCATTCTTCTCTTTCTCATCTAGGTCCCTGCTGCACCCTTCCCCTGTCACACACCACCTTTAACTGTGTGTAGACATATTAGTCTAGATCTCTCTCTCTCTAGCCGTGTCCCTGCACTACTGAGCCTAGAGTTACCCTTAAACTACTAACACTTTTCTTCCAAGGGGTGCGAAACCTCAGAGATTTGCATACTCACTTTTCCTATAGCCTGCAAACCATTACATGTTTCTACATAGGTTGTATTTCACTTGCTCCTGCAGTGTTGTCCATTCCTCTCCAGGGGCCTCATGTATAAACAGTGCGCATGCACAAAAATGTTGCGTACGAACGTTTCCACGCTCAAATCGCGATGTATAAAACCTAAACTTGGTTTAAAGCCACGCATATTTTCACGGTAGCTCCAACCCTGTTGTACGTAAGTTCTCCACTCAGTTTTGCAAACTGGTGGCACCCAGCGTCAAAGCAGTGCTACTGTTCCTGTGTGGTTACCCTTTCTTTTTTAAATCCGCAGCTTTATCATATACACTGAAACTAACTGTATTTTGTTTATTAGTTTAAGGCATCTGATTGTAAGTAACCTGTAACAATATAATGGTCCAGGGAATAGCCAAAGTATTCCAAATACCATAGCTGCTTTAGCATTGTTAGTCTCACTGCACCTTTTTCTTCTTCTTCTTTCAGCTGCTCCCATTAGGGGTTGCCACAGCGGATCATCTTTTTCCATATTACTCTCACTGCACCGCTCGGAGTATTAATATCAAACTGCATCTGACTGTGGAATCACAGATCTACAGCAGCTGATCGGAAAGAGAATTATCGGTATACAGCATCAAGCACACGCTGCCTCAGCCATGCTACCTATTTGAACTGCTCACAAATGGCAAACGCTTCAGAGCCTTTCCTGTACTGACCTCGCAGCTCAGAAACAGTTTCATCCCAAGAACTATAAACACACTCAATCAATCCATCAAGTGCTCCTTGTAGAACTGTTTGTACTTATTAGTACAATCACCTCACTGTAAACTTGTGATACAGTTATAATATTGCACAACCTGAGCCACTTTATAAAGCGCGTATTTACATATGATGACGATATCATTTTTAAGATGAAATACAGCAAAATATGTGTATTATATTATACAGATAAAACTTTAACTTCATTTAAATAATCTATATTGTTAATAATTAAACATGTGAGGACAAGGTGTCATGGCGCTAGAAAGGAGCTGGCACTCCGTTCACGGATTGTTCCTGCCTCGTGCTGTATGCTTGCTGGGGCTGGCATGACACTGGAAGGATAGAATAATTAAACATGTACTATAAAGATATTTTAATGTTCCTTCAAAGTTTTGAAGAATCGGTGTTCTAAGCTTACAGATGGCTTAACGTCTATTACAGAGCTTATTTTGTGGCGATTGGGTATTTGGAGAAAGAAAAGTAAGGACAGGAATTGGGGGTTAGTACGTTTGAAAGAGACAGTACTGCTGCAATAAATTATTTCATCGAACGTCACGCACGGTGCAGCAAGCATCTTGCGTGAGGCATGAACAATCACTGCGCCGCCGTGTTCCAATGTCTAATAAAATGCTTTAACTCCTATCATCATGAAAATGATAAAGTATACATCTCAGTATTTTAATTATGCACAGAGCTGTAATATCACGAATGTAATGGATTCTGTGTCCAGTCAGAGGAAGAGAACGCCTGTTTAAGAAGCACATAGTGATTCACACACATAGAACACATAGAAGATCAAATACAAAACAAAGCATTTAATGTGCTACTTTAGTTACGATGGGATTTAAGAAACTAGTAAATTAAATGATTTTAAGATGAAGTTTATGATGTTCTACTTTAATGACAACATAAACTATATGATTAAAGTGGAAATTGCCAGATTAAGGTTGACATTTCATACTTTTTTCCCTCTGTGTGCCTATTTTTTTTTCTCTGTACCCTAATAAGCTTTCATATGACACTCAGATGGTGGGCTGCAATTAGCCTTTTCACGGCGACTTTGATAGCTGACAACTTTTTTATTTCGGGCACTGTGTGACTTTGTGAACTTGAACTTTCGAGTTTCTCTAACACTCTATGTCACTCGATCAACTTCTTTACCACTGTTTAAACCAACAAATAGTACATTTTTCCTTGCCTCCATTTGGTATTTGCTGAAATTCTTCTGTTTCCCTCCCATGCTTTTGCCATTGCCTTTTCACAGAATGCTGATCTTAAGGGCTATTTATATTGAGTTGCATATTCAAAGAGGTGTAATTCTAGTAGGAGACGAGGTGGGACAGCAGGCGCGTGCACGTGCATTACTTTTCACGCTGATCGGGATTTATGTAGCGGAAGAATGTGGAAGTTGCCGTTCACATAGATCTATGTGTCTGGATTTTTTTGTGTGTGTACGCACATTTCCATTTTTGTCCGTATGCCATGTTATAGTGTAAATTCTGCGCACGCCGTTACGCAGGAGGCCCCAGGGCTCCATGCGCATATCTAGGGCCTAACAACATCTGGGGCCTCATGTATAACGCCGTGCGTAGAATTCTCACTAGAACATGGCATAAGCACAAAAGCTGAAATGTGCTTATGCACAGAAAAATCCAGATGCAGGAATCTGTGCGTACTCCAACTTCCACGTTCTACATAAGTCCCAGTCAGTGTGAAAACTAACTCACGTGCACGCGCCTTCTGTCCCACCCCAACTCCTCCCAGAATTACGCCTCTTTGAATATGCAAATCAATATAAATCACCCTTAAGCTCAGCCTTCTGTGAAAAGACAATGGGAAAAGCACAGGGGAAAATATAAGAATTTCAGCGAATACCAAACATACTATTTGTTTAATTAAACCGTGGTATAATCAACAAAAGGAAGTTACTCGAGTGACATAGCGTGTTGGAGAAACTTGAAAGCTCAAGTTCACAAAGTTACACAATGCCAAAATAAAAAAGAAGTCACATATCAAAGTCGCCGTGAAAAGGCGAGTCGTAGTCCAATGTCTGAGTGTCATATGAAAGCTTATTAGGGTAAAGACAAAAAAAAATAGGCACACAGTGGGAAAAAAGCACATAATGTTAACTTCAATCTCGAAATTTCCACTTTAATCATGTAGTTTATTTTGTCATTAAAGTAGAACATCATAAAAGTCATCTTAAAATCGTTTAATTAACCAGTTTCTCAAATCACATCGTAGTTAAAGTAGCACATTAAATGCTTTGTTTTGTATGTGATCTTCTATGTGCTCTATGTGTGTGAATCACTCCTTGCTTCTTAAACCGGCTCTCTTCCTCCAACTGGACACAGAATCCATTACATTCGTGATATTACAGCTCTCTGAATAACTAAAATACTGAGATGTATACATGATATCATTTTCATGATGATAGGAGTTAAAGCACGTTATTAAACATGGGTTTCACTGTGCAGCGATTGTGTGCGACCTTCGATGAAATTATTTATTGTAGCAGTACTCATGGGCGGCTCTAGGCAGAGAAAGAATCAGTGGCCCCTTCGCCCGCCAGTGTCAATATGGTATCTTATGCACGGTGGATGGCCGTGCATAGCCGCCTCGTGCTCATGACACAAGTGTTTAACTTTTGTCGAAATTTGCCGCAGCATTTTTAGCTGTGTCGTTATTTTCTCTATCTGTTTTATATTCAATATACTGTATATTGGCGTGGCCGCCCCTGCAGTCCTTGCTTTTCTTTCTCTAAGTAACCGACCGCCATACAATCAGCTCTGTAATAGATGTTAAGTCATCTGTAAGCTTAGAGCGCAGATTCTTCAAAACATTTAAGGAACATTGAACTATCTTCATAGTACATGTTTAATTATTCTATCCTTCACGCCAGTCCCAGTGAAGAATATGGATTATTTAAATGAAGTTAAAGTTTTACCTGTATAATATAAACATATTTTGCTGCATTTCATCTTAAAATCTATCTATCTAAAAATGATATCGTCATCATATGTAAATACGCACTTTATAAAGTGGCGCAGGTTGTGCAATATTATAACTGTAGTGCAAGTTTACAGTAAGGTAATTATACTTATAAGTACAAACAGTTCTACAAGGAGCAATTGATTGGAGTGCGTTTATAGTTCTTGGGATGAAACTGTTTCTGAACTGTGAGGTCCGTAAAGGAAAGGCTTTGAAACGTTTTGCCGTGACTGAGGTAGCATGTGCTTGATGCTGTATCCCGATAATTTTCTTTCCGATCAGCTGCTGCTGTGATTCACACTCAGATACAGTGATATAAATACTCCGAGTGGTGCAGTGAGAGTAATATGGAAAAAGATGATCCGCTGTGGCAACCCTAACGGGAGCAGCTGAAAGAAGAAGAAGAAGAAGGTGCAGTGACAGTAACAACACTAAAGCAGTTATGGTATTTGGAATACTATGGCTATTCCCTGGATCATTATATTGTTACAAGTTAATTACAATCAGATGCATTACACTAATAAACAATATGCGCTTAGTTTCAGTGTATTTATAAAGCCGCGTCAGGAAAATAAGGAGTAACCATACAGGAACAATATCACTGCTTTGACGCTGGGTGCCGCCAATCTGCAAAACTGAGCGGAGAACTTGCGTACGACAAGGTATGAGGTACCGTGGAAAAGTCTGTGGCTTTATGCCAAGTGTAGGTTTTATACATCGCCATTTGAACGTGGAAAAGTTCTTACGCAACATTTCTGTGCGTGCGCACCGTTTATACATGAGGCCCCTGCATTCCAACGATGGCATGTCAATGGCAAGTAAGTGTCTGTATTTCTATAAGCACTTTCAACCTTAACTGCCAGCTGGACACCCCCTCACTATATAATTATAAGTAACAGAGACACCTGATATTTGTATGTGCCTTCTTTGGCAATATTTCACAAGCTACTAAAGATGCTGATTTAAAATTTTGATAACATATTCAAAGGGTTTTAGGCATTTCAACATAAAGCATGTGTGAAATAGGAAGTCACAAAAACATTGCTGAAGCTCAATCATTAGAAACAAGAGGTTGCATTTCTCTCTGTTATAAAAGAAAATCTTGAGACGAGACAAGACCATTTCCAAGAGATTTTTTCAAGTCCCATGAGACAAGACTATTGCCAAGAGATTTTTTCAAGTCCTCTCACCTTTCATTTGTGTGAATACTTTTGTCAGACACAGTTCCTGTGCTCTCAGCTCTTATAAATTTTTATGTTTTCCTCACTTTAAGTTCCCAATAAAAGAAGACTTATTATGTCCAAATCTTAATGAAGAATTTGATCCCAAAGGGTTATAGAAGAAATGAGTACACTGGCAATCCTAGCACCGAGAAACAAAGTCAAACGCAAATATTTTCGATCGGTTACACGGCATATTGGTTAAATACATATCAATAGCCTATGCTGAAACAGTTGGTGGTGGAGGGGTTTGTGTGTCCCAATGATCCTAGGAGCTCTGTTGTCTGGGGCTTCATATCCCTGGTAGGGCCACCCATGGCAAACTAGTCCTAAGTGAGGGATGAGACAAAGATCAGTTCAATAGACCTTCTATGATGAATAAAAAATTTGCACACCATTTTCCCTCGCCTGGACGTGGGTCACTGGGGCCCCCCCTCTGGAGTCAGGCATAGCCCAAAGAGGCAACGTGGGTCCCCCTTTCCCATGGGCTCACCACCTATGGGAGGGGCTAAGGAGGTCGGGTGCAGTGTGAGTTGGGTGGTGGCTGAAGGCGGGGACTTGGCGGTCCGATCCTTGGCTACAGAAGTTGGCTCTTGGGACGTGGAATGTCACCTCTCTGAAGGGGAAGGAGCCTGAGCTAGTGCGCAAGGTCGAGAGGTTCTGGCTAGATATAGTCGGGCTCACCTCAACGCACAGCTTTGGACTCTGGAACCAATCTCCTTGAGAGGGGCTGGACTCTCTAACACTCGAGTTGCCACCGGTGAGAGGCGCCGAGCAGGTGTGGACATACTTATTGCCCCCCAACTTGGAGCCTGTACATTGGGGTTTACCCCAGTGGACGAGAGAGTAGCCTCCCTTGGGTGGGGGGAAGGGTCCTGACTGTTGTTTGTGCGTATGCGCCGAATAGCAGTTTGGAGTACCCACCCTTGAGATTCTCCAGGAAGAGCTAGAAGAAGTGGCAGGGGAGAGGGAAGTCTGGGCCTCTCTGCTCAAGCTGCTGCCCCCGCGACCCGACCTCGGATAAGCGGAAAAGGATGGATGGATGGATGGATGGATATAAATATATATATATATCTCCCTGGGACTCTCTCTCTAAAACCTGGTTAACTGCAGTAAGATTTTTTTTCCACTAGCAGAGGTACAGTATAATAGCATATTGTAGAAATGCAGGTTGCCATGGTGAAACAGCAGGAGGCAGTTAGTCTGCAAAACAAAATATTTTAATTTTAAAACAAAAAATACAAAATCATGCACCATTACTGTCTCTGAACCTGTTCAATTCATATTGTTGTGGAGCAGCTATAATATTAATGGCTTTCCTAACTGTTATATCAGTACTCTAACACTATACTACAATTTCCACTGATGTTCTTCCCCAGTTCTTTGTGATAAATCCGTTTTTTTTTGCTTATGGTAGATGTACATTTTCAGCACTATCCTTAATGGGAATGTTAGTGGTGACATAATAAGTTAAGAAAATTATAATACTTCATACTTTCTTGGGTAGCATGGTGGTGCAATGACTATAGCTGCAGGCTCAATGTTCCAGTTCCAAATCCTAATTTGTCCTCTGCCTATGTACAGTTTTCACACACTCCCTGTGTTTTTTGCTATATTGCTAGATTCCTCTTCTATGCACAGTTTTTAGAGATTCAATGCATTTTTATATCAAGGTGACCAGTACTTCACACAGTGCTCTACATGTGGTTTCACTAGCTATTACAGAGGCTGAGCATAATAATGTCCATTGCCTTATATTGAGCAGTTTTAATAACTCCCACACATAATGCCTTGATGATAAGAATGTTGTGTCTATTTGTCTGGAAGATGAGAATGTTTTGTCTATGTGAACTTCTAACTCCTTCACAGAGTTTTTTTTTCTGTAATAAGTTTTGTCTATCTTATATTTACAGTTAATGTTCGTTTTGCCAACATGAAGCACTTTGTACTAACCTGCATGAGACAGCACTATACTTTGATTGTTCAGATTTTTCTGAATTGTTTTGCTGATTATTTTGTATTTGCTGTCACACCAATTTGGTTGTCATCTGTAAATTTCATAGGTTTACTGACTATATGAGTCGATGTCATTAATATAAATTTATATAAATGTACTAGCACAGATGCCAGAAAAATATATCTGATAATTTCACTCTACAGTATGTGGCTTATTTCCGATTTAGCTGTACACTTTGTTTCATGCACAATAACTGACTAATCCCAATTGGTATATATATATATTATCACATACGTGCACCTTGGGGACAGCTTAACGGCTCTAGTGGTGGTAATTCCTCACCAGTCCACAAGATGACACTATTTATTAACACCTCTTCTCCTCCTCCCTCTAGAGATTGGATGATTGACAGTTCTACCACCTTCTGACTGTCTCCCTGGACCCTCTTCCTGCCTGTCTGTACTTAACTGTCACCATCTTGGAACAGTCACTTTGAGACTTGCGTCTATAAAGACATCCCCTTTGCCTTTTTCAATGCATTTATAGCCCACATTTATTTTCAGTTATACAAGGTTTGCCTGCGGGTGCTCCAAACCTTTATGTTTGTCTGTATTATTCGTTATAATATTTAATTAGTACAAGGGGGCTTTGCCCCCTGCTCACTTTGCTCGCCAACCCCCGGGCCTGCGCTACACACAAACCACTTTGCCGTTCTGCCGCTCGCGTATGGGGATGTGGATGTACAATTTAAACTGATTGTTAATTTCATGGGAATTGTTACATATGCATAATAGATCTAACTATTTTACGTTACAGCAAGTAATTAACCATAGTAAAAAATAGTAAACCATAATAAATTGAAAGAAAATTATGTTTCATGTTGTGTTAAAGGTATTCATTGCGTTATATGTTTTCGTTCTGTTTAGCTTTGAAATTAACATACAAATACTTTTTATAACTTACACATTTACTGCAAAACTTGAGTAAAAACTTTTTTTTTTATTAAATTTTCATCAATATCGCATTCATTTTGATTCTGTGTTTGGACTTACGTCATGACAACACAATATATAATTGCCCATGACAGAATTTTGTTTCTTTCTCTCTTTATTGGTAATAAATAAACCAACATTTTCGAACATATGTCTCTTTGATTTGTTGTCTTTACAAAATCTGTTCTAATGGGAAACGGTTAACGTTTTAATACGAATGGCATATCAAGCTCTCCTTTGTTGTCTAATGTTATCCGGGGAAGATGTACTACATTACCTTTCTTGGATACATCCTTCTTTCAACAGTAATTCGGGCGGTGGAAGACCGGATGGTGTTAACGGTTGTAGTTATTCTTCGGAATAATGTAAGTTGATGTCTTCATCTTCTGCAAGATCACCACCAACTGTTTCAGCATAGTCTAATGATATGCATTTAAACAATTTTCCGAGTAACCGATCGACAATTTTGTGTTCATTCGTTTGGCTTCATTGTTTCTCAGTGCTAGGATTGCCCGTGTACTCATTTGATCAGTTGATATCCCTTCGGGATGAAATTCATCAATAAGATTTGGACATAATACGTCTTCTTTAATTGAACTTACAGTGAGGAAAACGTAAAAATTTATAAGAGCTGAGAGAGCAGGAAATGTGTGTCAAAAGCATTCACACGAATGAGATGTGAGTGGACTGTGGGCATGTTTGAATATGGTTGAGAAGAGGGCGTGACTTGAAACAATCTCATGTCCAAAGTCTCAACTCACGGGACTTGAAAAAATCTGTCAAAAAAGTCTCTCCTTGTCACAGGATTTTTTTATATAATAAGAGAGATATCCCAATAGCACCGTTAAGGGAGCAGAGAATGAGAATGTTAAAAGTCTTCCAGAAAGATCTTCAATTGTTATGTCACATACTATAAAGCAGATACCATATTGAACTATGGATACTGAGCAAAATTATGTACTACTGAACCTACATAAGACACTGGTGTCATATACGATACCAATGTTAGCTGAACAAGAAAAAGCAGCTATGATGGAACAGTGCACAGGTCTGCATGTTTCCTTAAATTAACTTTGAGACAAGTCACCTTACATATCTTCAATGACTTATATATAATGGCTTTCCACATAAGGTAAATGTAAAAGAGCTAAAAGGATGTGAGCTGATGTCAAGTGTCTGGTGCTATTTCTACCTTATGGAAAGGCTGAGACAATGACATACTATGGAGTCTGTCAATGGCTAGCTCTATAAGTGCTCAAGTTTTGGATGTTTGTGGTTAAGACAATACAGTATAGTCATAAGAAGTTATAATTAAGTTTTGGCAAAATCAGGCCACTCACCCATACATACTACGTTGAAATTAGTGTCAAGGTAATATTGGTAAGTCTCCAAGACATATTTTTACACGTCTTTCTAAGAAACCATGTTTATGTATCTGCCACTCTTTTGTAGAAGCAAAGTTTGCTAATGTTTGTGAACATTTTTATCATCTATTCTTATGTGGGCCTTTGCTTACTTTATAAATATATTTTTTTGCCAGGGGCAAGGGCACCTCCATGGTAGGCAAATGCAACAAAAGGATCTGCAGAAATCTTGTTTGGGGGAGAGAGTATGTATCACCATGCTGTTGTTACAAAAGCATCTTTGCATGCATGGGGGGATAGCAGCAGCTAGGGGAAGCAGATCCTGAACTCAGAAGTGGAGTTCCGAAAGGGAGAGATAGGGAGTGGTACAGTAAAGATAAATGCAATGTTCCTCTAACATGTTAGAGGGCAGGCAACACAGGCTATACCAAAGGTACTTGACCTTTTAATAAGAGAGTGAAAAGGATACCAGGATGGCCTGGCAAGAGGCTACAAGGCCTCCTGGTTAATGGCAGCACTTAGTTTCTAGTCCTGAAAGCTAAGACAATACCAGCCCTTTAAGGTCCAAGCAGATCTGACAGCAGGGCAGTAATTATCTTGCTGACACACATTCTTTGACTAGAAGTAGATGTACCATAATTACAGTATAAGAAGGCAAGCATATAATATAATAATATATATAATATAATGTATCTTCTTCTTATATAATACGCTACCGTGGCTGTTCGTTTGTCTGTCCAGGATTTTAAATCACCTGTAGCTCACAAACCGTTTGACCTATTGACCTGAGATATGGTGCACATATACTACGTGGCATCTACTATCCAATTTCAGGGTGATGATTGACCTCCAAGGTTATTCATCTTTTATTTTTAGTTTATTCTACTGTAGAATCACCTCTCAGCAGTGGCCGTGCAGTGCATGCGTACGGGTGCTGTTCTCATCCCTACCACCTTCGCCATCACTTCCCCTACCTCTTCATATCTTAAATCATTCTCGAGGCAGATTGAAGACTTCAGTGCCAGCTTAAGTGAAAAATTAAAGAAAACGTACTAAGTAACTGCAACACAAACACTGACTTAATCACTTTTAACGCGAAAAGAAGACGACAGAAGAAGAGAACAATCAGGCCACTAGGGTAGAGAAAAGAAGAGCTGCTCAGGAAGAAGCAAGTGCATCAACCTCTGAGCAAATGAATGCTAAATGTACAGACAAAGAGGATGAAAACTAGGAATGCTTAAGTCAAGTGTATTCACTGCACGTTATCGTGCAGTGCACCGTTACTGGTATATAATATAATATTCTACCCTTCTCTGACTCTCAGTTTATCATAGTTCTGTACAGTATTTAGGCAGTTTTAATTCTCATTTTAAGGATACATCCAGGCCAAACACCTGCTTTGGCTTCACAGACAACAGGCTTAAGATTCTTTAAGCAGTCCTTGGTGTCCCAATACCTTTGGGTAAAGTGCATCATTTAAAGAACTGTGTCTGTCAGGTGGCCTCCATTTAGATTGTACTCTTATAAGGGCTATATGGTACCACTTCTTTTAGGTAGAGCAGGGTAAAATATAATTTTTATAAAGCCAATTTTTCTTTCTCTGATTGAATCCAGGTGCATTTGCAATATGTACAAGATAGAATATTACCCTGTCTGAATACTGAAAGTGACTACAGTATTTCGTCTCATTAATACCAAAAAATAATAATTAAGCAGTGTATATATTCATTTTTTTCTTTTTTATTACAAAAGTTCTCAAAACATAAACAATAACCAACATATTGAACTAATCAAAGGATAATATACAGTGATCCCTCGCTATATCACGCTTCGACTTTCGCGGCTTCACTCCATCACGGATTTTATATGTAAGCATATCTAAATATATATCACAGATTTTTTGTTGGTTCACGGATTTCTGCGGACAGTGGGTCTTTTAATTTATGGTACATGCTTCCTCAGTTGGTTTGCCCAGTTGATTTCATACATGGGACGCTATTGGCGGATGGCTGAGAAGCTACCCAATCAGAGCATCAATTATGTATTAAATAAAACTCCTCAATGGTATAGGATATGCTACCCGCACGGTGCTTCGCATACTAAAAAGCTCTAACAGCACCTATTGATTTTTGATTGTTTGCTATTCTCTCTCTCTGTCTCTGACATTCTCTGCTCCTGACGGAGGGGGTGTGTGCAGAGGGGCTGTTCGCACACTGGCCTAGAGGATACGGACGCTCCTCTAAAAAATGCTGAAAGACTACCATCACATTGCTCCCTTTCTTACAGCTGCTTTGTCGGGCGGTGCTTCACATACTTAAAAGGACCGATTGATTTTTGATTGTTTGCTTTTTTCTCTCTGTCTCTGTCTCTCTCTGACATTCTTTGCTCCTGACGTGCACTCCTTTGAAGAGGAAGATATGTTTGCATTCTTTTAATTGTGAGACGGAACTGTCATCTCTGTCTTGTCATTGAGCACAGTTTAAACTTTTGTTAAAGAGACAAATGTTTGTTAGCAATGTTTTAAAGTCCCTGGGCCTTATGTATAAACGGTGTGTACGCACAGAAATGTTGCGTAAGAACTTTTCCACGTTCAAATCGCGATGTATAAAACCTACACTTGGCGTAAAGCCACGCACTTTTCCACGGTACCTCATGGCTTGTCGTACGCAAGTTCTCCGCTCGGTTTTGCAGACTGGCGGCACCCAGCGTCAAAGCAGTGCTACTGTTCCTGGCAGCACCCAGCGTCAAAGCAGTGCTACTGTTCCTGTGTGGTTACTCCTTATTTTCCTGGCGCGGCTTTATAAATACACTGAAACTAACCGCATATTGTTTATTAGTGTAATGCATCTGATTGTAATTAACTTGTACCAATATAATGGTCCAGGGAACAGCCATAGTATTCCAAATACCATAACTGCTTTAGTGTTGTTACTGTCACTGCACCTTCTTCTTCTTCTTCTTTCAGCTGCTCCCGTTAGGGTTGCCACAGCGGATCATCTTTTTCCATATTACTCTCACTGCACCACTCGGAGTATTTATATCACTGTATCTGAGTGTGAATCACAGCAGCAGCTGATCGAAAAGAGAATTATCGGTATACAGTTTCATGGACACGCTGTCTCAGCCACTGCAAAACGTTTCAAAGCCTTTCCTGTACGGACCTCGCGGTTCAGAAACAGTTTCATCCCAATAACTTTAAATGCACTCAATCAATTGCTCCTTGTAGAACTGTTTGTACTTATAACTACAATCACCCCACTGTAAACTTGCACTACAGTTATAATATTGCACAACCTGAGCCACTTTATAAAGCGCGTATTTACATTTGATGACGATATAATTTTTAAGGTGAAATGCAGCAAAATGTTTATTAAATTATACAGATAAAACATTAACTTCATTTAAATAATCTATATTCTTCACTGGGAGTATCGTTAATGATAGAATAATTAAACATGTACTACGAAGATATTTCAATGTTCTTTAAACGTTTTCAAGAATCGGCGCTAAGCTTACAGATGGCTTAACTTCTATTACAGAGCTGATTGTATGGCGATCGGTTACTTGGGGAAAGAAAAGCACTGACTGCAGTGGCGGCTACGCCAATATATATTGAATATAAAACAGAAAGAGAAAATAACAACACAGCTAAAAACACAGCGACAAATTTCGGCAAAAGTGAAATGCTTGTGTCATGAGCACGAGGCGGCTATGCAGTGTCTGCAACGGACGTGGCCATCCACCGTATATAAGCTACCTTACTGAAGGGCGGCGAAGGAGCCACCGATTCTTCCTCTGCCCAGTGCCACCACAAGCCTAGAGCCGCCCCTGAGTACTGCTGCAATAAATTATTTCATCGAAGTGAAACACATGTTTAATAACGTGCTTTAACTCCTATCATCATGAAAATGATATCACGTATACATCTCAGTATTTTAGTTATTCAGAGAGCTGTAATATCACGAATGTAATGGATTCTGTGTCCAGTTGGAGGAAGAGAGCCGTTTAAGAAGCAAGTAGTGATTCACACACATAGAGCACAAGATCACATACAAAACAAAGCATTTAAAGTGCTACTTTAATTACTATGTGATTTGAGAAACTGGTTAATTAAACGATTTTAAGATGAAGTTTATGATGTTCTACTTTAATGACAAAATAAACTACGTGATTAAAGTGGAAATTTCGAGATTGAAGTTGACATTTCGTGCTTTTTCCCCACTGTGTGCCTTTTTCTCTGTACCTAATAAGCTTTCATATGACATTCAGACAGTGGGCTACAACTTCGCTTTTCACGCGACTTTGATATGTGACTTCTTTTTTATTTCCGGCACTGTGCGATTTTGTGAATGTGAGCTTTCAAGTTTCTTCAACACGCTAAGTCACTCGATCATCTTCCTTTTGTTGATTATACCACAGTTTATTTGAACAAATAGTATGTTTTTCCTTTGCCTCCACTTGGTATTCGCTGAAATTCTTATATTTTCCCCTGTGCTTTGACCATTGTCTTTTCACAGAAGGCTGCACTTAAGAGCGATTTATATTCATTTGCATATTCAAAGAGGTGTAATTCTGGGAGGAGTTGGGGCGTTACATAAAGCGCGTGCACGAGCGTTAGTTTTCACGCTGATCGGGATTTATGTAGCGGAAGAACGTGGAAGTTGGAGTACGCACAGATTCCTGCATCTGGATTTTTCTGTGCGTAAGCACATTTAAACTTTGTGCTTACGCCATGTTATAGTGCGAGTTCTACGCACGGCGTTAAACATGAGGCCCCCTGTCTCTACAACCTCCTGTGTTTCTGTGCAAATCTGTGACCCAAGCGTGACCATATAAAAATAACAATATAAACATATCGTTTTTACTTCGCGGATTTTCACCTTTTGCGGGGGATTCTGGAACGCAACCCCCGCGATCAAGGAGGGATCACTGTACTTCATATAGATATGTGGTAATTAAAGTGTTCTGGACAAAGGACAAATTTGATAAAGTTAAACATATGCCTTTAGTGGCCCAGCTCCAGTCAACAGCCACTTTTTAGGTTAATTCCACTTTCTAATTACCAAGGTATTTACATAAAGAATACTGTCATTTATTATCGCTGGATCAGCCTTATCAAAGCCTGGCATTTCAGCCATGATCTATGAAGATTCTATAACAGCAGTCAGCCTGATAGCAGTGATTTAGTGCCTATCACTAAAGCCTGGGATTAAAAAATATAAATGGCTCCAGAAGGGTTCTCTAGGCTGACATCAAAGTGACTTTAAAAGTGAGACTTGATAAATAAGGGTTGGAGTAGAGGGAGACAAGAGTTAGCAAGAAGCAAAGAAGAGCAACATCGAAGTATAAATGCCACTGTAATACAGAGGTCCACAAGTTTGGCCTTGCAGGGCCGCAGTGGCTGCATGTTTTACTTAATTAGAAGCAAATCTTTGCCAATAATATAACCTCTTATTTCATTTTATGGCTTGCTAGTGATTTCATTCTGACATGAAAAGCATCGGTTTATTGTACATTTCTCACTTTTTAGATTATTACCCAAATAATTTGCAAACTGAGCAGGTTAGTAAATGTAAGTACTTCACTTTTTTTTTAATTTCTTTACACATACTTTATAAAACCAGAGACTTCACCATCAGCATACACAATTTTAAATGGCACCATATCAGATCATTGTTTTTCTTTAGTTCTGCTCTGGGAGCTTACTGTGGCTACAGGTTATTCTTCCAACCAATTTCACAATCATTAACTTTTTTTTTTGTTTTTTTTTACAAATAATTGATATAATTTTTTTATTTTTGTATGCAGAAAAGCACAGTAGTATGAAATTTACTCTTTTTTGTAATTTTTCATTGACCATATTTTGTGGACGTTGCTACTTTAAGTGTAAGCTAAAAATGGCAATTAATGATGTGTAGGGGAGATGGTTCGGTGGCAACTGGGCGAAAGTCAACTTGGAGAAAGACAATTCGACGAAGAAACAACTTGGCGAAATACAACTCGGCAACATCCTTTACGAGTTAGGTAATAGTCATTTTTCAATCTACAGTATACTAATAAAAGGCAAAGCCCTCACTGACTCACTGACTCACTCACTCATCACTAATTCTCCAACTTCCCGTGTAGGTAGAAGGCTGAAATTTGGCAGGTTCATTCCTTACAGCTTACTTACAAAAGTTGGGCAGGTTTCATTTCGAAATTTCTACGTAATGGTCATAACTGGAACCTATTTTTTCGTCCATATACTATAATAGGCGTCTGCTTTCGATGGCGCGGGAGGCGGAGTTACGCCTCCCACGTAATTTAGTGCCTGCCCATATAAGGCCGTCCGTCAGCGGCAATCCAATAGAAACACTGCCGCTAAACATTCACGGGTGAAGGACTGTGCTTATGCAGACGAAGACGAGATGGTGGTGTTTGGCACAAACTCAGCGAAACTGCGAGAGAAACTTTTAAGTGCCGGGTCTTAGCTAACATTAAATAAATAAAATAAATAAATAAATTAAATTAAATAAATTACAGCCGTGGACATCGCACGAGATGGCACCAGCACAGCTGGGAACCTTCGATACATGTACACCGAGCGGCTCACGTGAACTGACGCAGTGCACAGACAAAAAACAACAGTTCCAAAGAGTGCTGAACAAAAACCGAATTACACAACTGTGGAAACAAAGCATGGTGTGAACCGTAAGTTTAAATTAAGTTTATAGACACACTCCCGCTGCCGTTTGTCATGCCTACGACGAGTATGGTATTCGCGAGATACAAGTTTAATGAGAAGACACGAGGTATAAACAAGACTTTGGATCACTTTGTTGCGGAGTTAAAATTGCTGTAGCAAGAAACTTTGAAGTGCCAGGTCTTAGCTGACATTAAATAAAGTCGCGGACATCGTGAGATCGCACGAGCACAGCTGAGAAGCTTTGATGCATGTACTCCGAGCGGCTCGCGTCAAATGACTTTGCAAGACTGGAAAAGATTAAATTAAGTTCATACACACGCTACCGCTAAATATTCACAGGCAATTTCCACAACTTACTACCGGGAATGCCTGTTGAACATCTTACATTCACAAGTTCCGATTTGGGTGGTGAACACTTCGATGAATGAAACCTATTATCTTTACAACAGTTGACAAAACACGGAATAAACTTGAACACAACACGTCCTCCAAATATGAACCGGATTGAAAGAAATAATGCTAATCAAATCCTTGATGACAGCAACATTCATAACGGTCACAAGACTATTACATTGACAATCATGTTACGTTATTTTTTCCTTTTCTTAGCACAAGCACAGCTGAGAAGCTTTGATGCATGTACTCCATAACGCGTTAAAAAAATAACGCATTTAATCACACTTTGTATTCCAAGCAAAAGGTAACTTTTGTCAATCCATGATTTCCTGGTACATCGATTACATTGATGCACACATCAGAGCTACAAAAATGTAAGAGTCGGAAGAAAACGCGTTGCTAGCACTGATCGGAGGGAAATTTCATTTCAAAAGACTACCCAACGGAAGCCTTGATAAAAGCGTAGTTTGGTGCAAACTGTGCAAAAATGAGTTTGCATACCACCAAGGCACTTCAATCTTACGGTTCCATCTAAATGCAAAACATGTTATAGCGAGCACAGAAACTGTGTATGCTGTTAGCACTAGCAGTATGGGTTCGAGTACCAATAAAAGGTGTCGGCAGCCCAAACCTCATGAAATGACTGGCTTCAGGACCAAAATTAGTAAGTCAACATAGGTCAAACTTACAAATTCTCTCGCAAAATACATTGCTTTAGACTGTAGACCACTAACAGTGGTGGAAGATAGGGGGTTAGAAAATGTGCTACAGTTAGCGTATTTCAAGTAAAATTCAACAGCTTTATGACATTGAAAAGCAAGCAAAATTAGATGCATTACAGAAAGCGGACTTTGTGGCTCTTACTGGGGATCATTGGACTTCCGTGACCGTTAGTAATTCTAATTACATCTAATTACAAAATGTTCAATGATCACACTGTTTTAGCCTAATGTACAAAATAATTTTGGCTAAGGTTATTCACAGTTTAAAGGTGAGGCTGGTCAAATTACCTTTTATGTTTCTGCCTTATTTTTTTAAGAAGAAAAACTGCACTTTAATGTTGAAATTTTGTTATTATTATTTAAAGACAATACCATTCTGAAAATGTACTTAAAGTACTTAAAATACTTAAAATACTTAAAATTAAGTCTGCCCAATTTTAGCCAGGGATCATATTTTTATTTCTGTTTTGAAATGAAATGCAGTTTAAATGCATTTTTTTTCAGAAATTAAAACAGCTTCAGTTTACAATATTCCTGTCCATGTCTATTATTTGATTCTGTCGCCCACTAAAACCCTTTTAAATTAAAAAACAACATTTGCGATTTGGGGAAAATTTTCATGTGTGCTTACATTCGATTAATGAAGATTAATTAATTACACAGTCTCTAATTAATTAGATTAATTTTTTTAATCGAGTCCCACCCCTAATATATATATACAGTATATATATATATATGTATGTAGATATTTATATATTTATATATGTATATATATGTGTGTGTGTCTGTGTGTATATATATATATATATATATATATATATATATATATATATATATATATATATATATATATATATATATATATATATATATATATATATATGTATATATATATATATATATATATATATATATATATATATATATATAGTGGTAGATAGGGGGGCGCTCTTGCTCCCTTGAACCCCTGTCCACGACTCCAGACACCAGGAAAAAGTCCTCTGATCGACTTTATTACTCTTCCACAGTGCACAAAGCACACTCTCCATCACAATACTCATATAAATCACAAATACTACACAATAAATCAATCCTCCACTCCCAGACACGTTGCCACCCTTCCTCCCAGCTCAGCTCGCCGTCTGGGAGTACCCACAGTCCTTTTATATTCCCTGACCCTGAAGTGTTCTCAATCCCCAGTCCATGTGATCCTCAATCACTTCCGGGTCAGGTAAAAGTTCTTTTCTTCACCCCGGAAGCCCGTCGCTCTTCCTATGACAAACTTCCGGGTCATAGGGCACAAATGAGTCTTCGGTCCTCCATGCAGCACCCTCTTGCGGCCCTTGAGGTATCCAGCAGGGCTGAGGATAAAAACTACATCGTCCATGATTCCCTGCTGGTCTTCGGGGCACCTCCATACTGCAGGGAGGGCTCCATCTGGCGGCCTGGTGTATTGGCCAGGATGATAGTTATATTTAAATGACAAGGTACAGTAATCCCTCCTCGATCGCGGGGGTTGCGTTCCAGACCCCCCGCGATAGGTGAAAATCCGCGAAGTAGAAACCATATGTTTGTATGGTTATTTTTGTATATTTTAAGCCCTTATAAACTCTCCCACACTGTTAACATTATTAGAGCCCTCTAGACATGAAATAACACCCTTTAGCCAAACGTTTAAACTGTGCTTCATTACAAGACAGAGATGGCAGTTCTTTCTCACAATTAAAAGAATGCAAACATATCTTATCTTCAAAGGAGCACCGTGAAGAGCAGATAATGTCAGAGAGAGCGCTCGCTAAGAAAAGCAAACCATCAAAAAATCAATACCTGCTTTTAAGTATACAGAAGCACCGCAATAAAGCGGCATTTTGTAGAGGAGCGTCCTATCTTCTAGGCAAACAGCCACTGTGTAAACAGCCCCCTCTGCTCACACCCCTCCGTCAGGCAGAGAATGAGAGACAGAGAGAAGCAAACAAAACAAGCACACGCTGAAGCATATCTTATAGCATTGAGGAGTTTTAGTTAATATGTAATACATGCTCTGATTGGGTAGCTTCTAAGCCATCCGCCAATAGCGTCCCTTGTATGAAATCAACTGGGCAATCAAACTGAGGAAGCATGTAACCTAAATTAAAAGACCCATTGTCCGCAGAAAGCGTCGAATCAGCGAAAAATCCGTGATATATATTTAGATGTGCTTACATTTAAAATCCGCGATAGAGTGAAACCGCGAAAGTCAAAGCACGATATAGCGAGGGATTACTGTAATTTAAAATGTTGAAAATACAGTAAATGTATATAATTGACGAACAAACTATATCCTGCAGATAGAACAAACACTATCTTACATTATCTTCTGCAACCAAAATTGCTAATCCTATATATAAATTGTATTGCTTGTAATCATATGATAACGTTATTTACAATACAAAAGTTGATCTGCGAGTACGGCTTAAGAAATATCTTTACTCTCAACTTATTGGGACTCTCATAAAGCAGGTGATTCTGTGGATTTTCTGGCGCCCCATGTTATCATTTAAATATCACTAGCAAAATACCCACGCTTTGCAGCGGCCAAGTACTCCCTTAAAATTTTTATTAAGAAGAAAATTAAACTTTTTTAAACTATGGGAAAATATACCAATAATTATTTGTTAAAAGGATCTCTTTGTATACCACATTGTGAGTTCGGCCCTCCAGTTATAATATGACCAAGCTGTGCGCTGAGCTTACTCTTGAGCATGCAACGTACAGTTGGCCATGTTAACAGTAATCTTGGTTCAACTCTCACAGCTTGGATTGCTGCTGTCATAATCGGTTTGAGTTTCATGGTTTGTTTCAATTATGAACGTATTTGTAGGAGTTGTGTTGAAGAGACATTCAGTATCTGTCAAGCCTTGTAAGTATACAACCGGTTTCATCGATAACTTCACATCCAGCTTTTGAGAGTTTAAACATTCATAAACATCAAAGTGTCCACTACTGAAATCGTCACCTTGTCAATCTAAGATGTTTAAGAGGCATTGGCGGTTGTCGAAAGGTGTAAAATATTTGGCCATTTCGGTACACTTGAAAGCGACAACCGAACAATTCAGCGGCAGCCATCAACTTACATGCAGATGCATAGGTGAAGGGCTTAAGCATTTCACTCTTATAGTGCTCCTGTGTAGGATAATTATCTCCTGTACCGTCATCAGTCCACACCTTGAACCTATCCCAGTCATTCGATACATAAGACACAGGGTTCCTCCGGATATCAAGAGTGAGCCCGATATGGCCATGAAATATGTAACAAAGAGAATGGAAAAGGCAGGTGCCATCTCTGGGCATGGAAACCACTCGGTAAGTGACAGTTCTTTGATTGATGGTGATCACCTCGATAGACATGTTAATGGGGGTACAGTTGGAATGATAAAGGAAATGGGTACCTGAACAATGTAAAGTAAGTCTAAAATACCTAAACAATAACTATAATCGTAATAAATGAACAATAAAACAGCGGAGAAGCCGTGGATTAAATAAAAAGGCTGTAGTTATCAGCAGGGAGATGTGAATCCCGTGGCGAAGCAAGGAAGGGAATGTAGAGACTGGAGCGACGGATGGCCTTATATAGGCAGGCAGCCAACAACATGGGAGGCGTTGGGATGGGGACCCAACGCCGCCTCACAAGGTGACCGAGCTGCAAGCTATGGACATATATATGTACATAAGTAGGATTCAGTAAGCGTTGGGAACCCGCGTACCAAATTTCTTGAAGATGGGCCCATAAGTAACAAAGACCGTTGAAAAGTTCAATATGGCAGCCGACAGTGGCATCATACCACCGAAATAAGTACCAAATTTCAGCCTTCTACCTACATGGGAAGTTGGAGAATTAGTGACGTTGGAAAGTTCAATATGGCGGTGACAGTGGCGTCATACCACCAAAATAAGTACGTACATTGGTTTCGGTTAGCGCAGGGAAGCCGCCTACCAAATTTCGTGAAGATGGGGCCATGAATAAGAAAGTTCAACATGGCGGACGTTGTTGACCGTTATGACCGTTATGACCGTTACGCGTAGAATTTCGAAATGAAACCTGCTTAACCTTTGTAAGTAGGCTGTAAGGAATGAGCCTGCCAAATTTCAGCCTTCTACCTCCACGGGAAGTTGGAGAATTAGTGACGTTGGAAAGTTCAATATGGCAGCTGACAGTGGAGTCATACCACCGAAATAAGTACGTACATTGGTTTTGGTTAGCGCAGGGAAGCCGACTACCAAATTTCGTGAAGATTGGGCCATAAATAAGAAAGTTCAACATGGCGGATGTTGTCGACCGTTATCGACCGTTATGACCGTTACGTGTAGAATTTCGAAACATGAAACCTGCTTAACTTTTGCAAGTAAGCTGTAAGGAATAAACCTGCCAAATTTCAGTCTTCTACCTACACGGGAAGTTGGAGAATTAGTGATGAGTGAGTGAGTGAGTGAGTGAGTGAGTGAGTGAGTGAGTGAGTGAGTGAGCCAGTGAGTGAGTGAGTGAGTGAGGGCTTTGCCATTTATTAGTATAGACTAGCAAATTACCCGTGCTTCGTGAAATGAGAAGTAGTGTGTTAAAAAAGTAATGAAAAAGAAAAGGAAACATTTTGAAAATAACGTAACATGATTGTCAATGTAATTGTTTTGTCACTGTTATGAGTGTTTCTGTCATATATATATATATATATATACACACACACACACATAAACATATATATAAATATATACATATCCATACATATATACATATAAACATATACACATATATCTATACTAATAAAAGGCAAAGCCCTCACTCACTCACTCACTCACTCACTCATCACTAATTCTCCAACTTCCCGTGTAGGTAGAAGGCTGAAATTTGGCAGGCTCATTCCTTACAGCTTACTTACAAAAGTTGGACAGGTTTCATTTCGAAATTCTACGCCCTAATGATCATAACTGGAAGGTATTTTCTCCATTAACTGTAATGGAGTAGAGCTGCAAAGACGTAGGGGCGGAGTTTCGTGTGACATCATCACGCCTCCCACGTAATCACGTGAACTGACTGTCAACGCAGTACGTAGAAAACCAGGAAGACCTCCAAAAAGCGCTTAAGAAAACATGCATTATATAATTGAGAAGGCAGTGAAACAATAAGAATCGAGCGAGTGGCATATACTACCATATTCATGAGTGCTGCTACCTCGGAAAGAAAGCAAGGTGTAAACCTAAACTTTAAATTAAGTTCATAGACAGGCTACCGCTGGCGTTTCACATGCCCACAGGTAATGCGGGATACAAGTTTAATGAGAGGACGCAGGATATAAACGCGAGTTTTGATCACTTTGTAACTAAGTTAAAATTGTAGGTGAAGGGGTGTGCTTATGCAAATTCCGAGACTGTGTTTGTGGGGATTGACAGTTAAGGCGGGTGGGGGCGTCACGTCATCATCTCCCCTCCCATTTACCTCAAGTTAATACACACGCTGTCTCTAGAGTTTCAACACACTGAATCCTCCAGGCACTACTTACAAAAGGTCACATTGACAAGCGTGTTACGCTATTTTTAAAATCTTTCCTTTTCTTAGCACAAGCACAGCTGAGAAGCTTCGATGCATGTGCTCCATAACATTGAAAAATAATGCATTTAATCACACTTTGCATTACAAGCAAAGGGGAGCTTTTGTCAATGCATGATTTCCTGGTACACGATTACATTGATCAGCGCATCCCGATTCATTTTACCCTCGCACCACCTTAGTTTGAGAAGAAGTATGAAAAAATATGAGGTTAACACAGAAAAACAGATCACCAATTCAAGCTTTATGAATAATCGATTCGCCATCAATAATTGTTTTGGTAAAGCCATCCTCCTTCCATTTTATAATTTTTCCGCCACTAGCCATGATTAAATGAACGGTAAAAAGTAAGAGCAAAGAGGGTGACTTATTTAGGCAGGAATATATATGATAGCAACACTCATGACAATGTCAATCATGTTACGCTATTATTAAAATGTTTCCTTTTCTTTTCATTACTTCTTTAACACACTACTTCTCCGCCAAGTAGGCGGGTATTTTGCTATATATATAATATATGAATGACCTCCAAAGAGTGCTGAGACTTTTGATATCATGAACGTGTCTGCAAAAACTGTGGTCTCCTGCCCAGCAAAAGTCGAGCAGCCAGCGCGCGTGCATAGCTGTGCCGGCCTTTGAGACGCTGACTGCGCTTCTGCCTTAAGTCAAAGTGAGCACTTTTAATTTTTTCATCCTCCCCTGCGCTATAGCCCAGACAAATGCAAACACGGGACCCCTTTTCTACACCACGGCAAAATAATATTAAGGCGATTCACACTTTCTTTTGCACGATACGATTATCAGGTCCTCAGCTCGGATTATGAACACACGCATACGAAAGTGGAGGACTGACAGTGCCATCACAGCCGATTAATGGCGGGACGTCTCACCAGTCTACACAAGACCCACGCGACTGTCCCCAAAAGGCGCATCATAACGCCAGCGAACACATCTCTATACTATATAAAAGAAAAAGGCAACTTTCCTTTCTTTACACCTTTTTTCCTTTTATCCCAAACCAAAGCCTTTCTCTCAACACGGCAGAGGACACAAAAATAATTTTCTTTAATTGCCGGTAAGGCACATTACCAGAGGCACAAATTTGAACGCTCACATAGAAAATGTAATTTCTATACCACAGCCGTCGTGTAGCGCCTTTCAAAAGGGATCTACTACCGAGAGATGATCCATATACATTTTAGCTGCTGTTAGTTACTTACCTGTTTTGTTACACAGTCTTTAAAATGTAGTTTACCCGAAATCACTCCAGTAGTGCTCAATGTACCTGTACTTCTTAAAACGTTAATGTTTTACTGTTTAATAACTTATAGACTATAATTTATTATTTTTCCCTTGCACTCAGTGACCAAACCTATACACACACATATAGACACATACAAACATACACACAAGTATATGTATGTGTATATATATATATATATATACACACACACATACATACATACATACATACATATATATAATTTGTGTGTGTGTATGTATGTATGTATGTATGTATGTATGTATGATGTAGATAGGTATGTATGTATATATATATATGTGTATATGTAGATATGTATATAGATATGTAGATATGAAGATATGTATGTGTATATATGTATATATATATGTATGTGTGTGTGTGTGTGTGTGTGTGTATATGACAGCAGCAATCCAAGCTTTGAGAAAACAGTAAAAAGGAGGCGTGTCAGACGTTGTGGTACATTTTCTGATGCAGCTGCCGAAAACAACTTCTTGACGCTGCCGCCAAATACACAAAACAATTACTTTGACAATCATGTTACATTATTTTTAAAATGTTTCCTTTTCTTTTCATAACTTCTTTAACACATGACAGCGCTGTGAAGCACGGTATTTTGCTATATATATATATATATCACAGCGACACTCATAACAGTGACAAAACAATTACATTGACAATCATGTTACGTTATTTTCAAAATGTTTCCTTTTCTTTCTCTTTTCTTCTTTAACACACTACTTCTCCGCTGCCAAGCGCGGGTATATATATATATAGATAGATAGAGATCTATACTAATAAAAGGCAAAGCCCTCACTCACTCACTCACTCACTCACTCACTCACTCATCACTAATTCTCCAACTTCCCGTGTGGGTGGAAGGCTGAAATTTGGCAGGTTCATTCCTTACAGCTTCCTTACAAAAGTTGGGCAGGTTTTATATCGAAATTCTACGCGTAATGGTCATAACTGGAAGCAGTTTTTCCATTTACTGTAATGGAGATGAGCTTCAACGCCGTGGGGGCGGAGTTTCGTGTGACATCATCACGCCTCCCATGTAATCACGCAGTACATAGAAAACCAGGAAGACCTCAAAAAAGCGCTGAAGAAAACATGCATTATATAATTGAGAAGGCAGCTAAACAATAAGAAGCGAAGCGAAAGTGACATATACAACCATATTCATGAGTTCTGCTACTGAAACAAAGCACGATGTAAACCTACACTTTAAATTAAGTTCATAGACAGGCTGCCGCTGGCGCTTGTAATTTAGTGCCTGCCCATATAAGGCCGTCCGTCAGCGCAATTCCAATAGCAAACTGCCACTAAATATTCACGGGTGAAGGACTGTGCTTATGGAGAGGAAGATGAGATGGTCAGGGTGGTGTTTGACACAAACTCAGCTTAAACTGCGAGAGAAAGTTTTAAGTGCCAGGACTAAGGTAACATTAAATACAGCCATGGACATAGCACGAGATGGCACCAGCACAGCTGGGAACCTTCGATGCATGTACACCGAGCGGCTCACGGAACTGACGAGTGCACAGATAAAAGCAACAGTTCCAAAGAGCGCTGAACAAAACCAATTACACAATTGAAAAGGCAGCAAAAATATGAAGCGCCTGATACATACAAGCATATTCATAAATCCAGCTAAAACAAAGCACACGTTGGAAAAAGTCAATGTCCCGCTAAAGGAAGACAGTGTAAAAACCCGTGCATGCAGTGTGTCAGGTCTCAGATAAAGAAGAAGACGAGCTGTTTATTGATGCAGTAAGAAACGAATCGATGAATGAAACCTGTCATCTTTACAACGATTGACAAACACGGAATGTAACTTGAACACAACACATCCTACAAATACGAACCTGATTGAAAGAAATAATGATAATCAAATCCTTGATGACAGCAACACTCAGTAACACTCACAAAACAAATACTGTATATTGACAGTCATGTTACGCTATTTTTAAAATGTTCCCTTTTCTTTTCTAGCTTTTTAACACACTACTTGCATGATACGCTGGTATATATATATGTATATATATATATCCCGATCTACATACTCGAATAATGGATACTTTATTCGCCATCAATGATTGTTTTGGTAAAGCCATACTCAGTGTATTCATTAGATGAACGGTAAAAAGTAAGAGCGAGGGAGGATGACTTATTGAGGCATGCAGGCTGTAGTGCGCCAACTCTATCTGAATTGCGCGATCACATTTGAAAAATATATCTTTTCAAGTTCTATTTAGTCCATATGTGTCAAACTCAAGGGTCATGGGCCACATCCGCCCGGGCGTAATTATATCCGCCCCGAGATCATTTTATATACTGTATTATTGTTATTAAAGCCCGGTATATGAAGCGCTGGTAACACAATAAACTACAGATCCCATAATGCAGCGCTTCAGCTGCCTTGCCTAACACTTACGCGTTAATCAAGTCTACCTTATGATGCTGCAAGTTATTGCGGCTAGCTCACACAATGCTGAAGAGAAAAGTTGATTCTGAAAATAGAGCCTTTAAAAACCGATGGGAGGCTGAGTATATGTTTACTGAACCCGTGTCTCATTTGTGGAGCTAATGTGGCTGTAATTACAGAATTTAATCTAAGACGGCACTATGAGACAAAACATCAGGGTAACCTGAATGCAATGCAGAAGATACAGAAAGCAGAATAATTAAATAAGAATCTGACACTTCAGCGGACGTTTTACCCGTGCACAATCACAAAGTGATTTCAAGTGAAGCTGCTTTTATGGGAGACACAAATGCACCAGTGCAATTTGCCCCACTTTCCCTGTTGCCAAGTAATGTTAAACCAAGTCGTCACTACGGTGTTCCCAAATACGCACTTTGCTGATAAACTGAGCGCACTGAGTTTGCACGGCGCTTTGGTGACTTTGAAGAACAAAAAGTCCGCCTACATGCGGCTCGAACCTTGTGCATGTTTGGTAGCACATATCTGTGTGAGAAGCTCTTCTCAGTGATAAAGACTAACAAAACAGCACACAGGAGTCGCCTCACTGATGAGCACCTGCAATCCATCCTGAGAATCTCCACAACACAGAACCTCACACCAAACAGAAACGAACCTGTTGCCAAAAAGATGCCAGGCGTCCAGCTCTAAAATGACATATGAGCAAAGACAACTGAATGATTTGATTTGTTATTGCTGAAAGGAACACATTTTATTTATATTTCCAGGTTTTGTTATGCAGCATGTTCATATTTGAATTTGTATAATTTTGACAGGATATATTTTTATGGAGAGCAAAATCTTTTGGGATATTTAAAATCTAAGTTTATTTTTATATAAAATTACATAAGAGTAAAGAAATTTGAATGTTTGTTCTTTAACGTTTACTTTATTTCTAACTTGTATAATTTAGACAGGATATATTTTTATGGAGAGCAAAATATTATAAGTTGTTTAAGGTTTGAGTTGATTTATTCAGGAATAATATTCCTGTCTGTTTTACCATTCCTACCAAAGATATTTCTGTCGACTAAATAAAAATTCCTTCTATTTAAAATTTAAATAGAACTTGAACAAATACGATAGTTCATAATATCCACGCAGACTTGCACGTAAGAGCGGAGTTATCCGTTTTAACAAGCAGCGTATTGCACTGATAATGAAATAGCTGTGTGTGTATATATGTAGATATGTATGTATATGTATATATATGTTTATATATGTGTGTGTGTATGTATGTATATATATATATGTATTTGTGTGTATATATGTGTGTATGTATATGTATGTGTATATATGTAGATATATATATGTATGTATATATGTGTATATGTATAGATATGTATATATATATGTTTATGTGTGTGTGTAATATATATATATATATATATATATATATATATATATATGACAACAACACTCATCCCTCACAACAGTGACAAAACAATTACATTGACAATCATGTTACGTTATTTTCAAAATGTTTCCTTTTCTTTTCATTGCTTCTTTAACACACTACTTCTCCGCTGCGAAGCGCGGGTATTTTGCTAGTATATATATATAGAAAGGTATGATAACAACATATATATATATATAGATACATGGATATATATATATATATATAGATATGAGAACAACACTCATATCAATGACAAAACAATTACATTAACAACCATGTTACGTTATTTTTAAAATTTTTCCTTTTCTTTTTCATACCTTCTTTAACACACTACTTCTCCTCATGAAGGGTATTCTGCTAGTATATATATATATATATATACACACACACATATATACATACATATATACAGTATATATATACATACATATATACACATACATATACATACACACACATATATACACACAAATACATATATATATACATACTGTGGACACTTTTTCTCTAGTGTCATTTCTTGTGACTGAAGACAGAGAGATATAATTAAGTTAGTAAAAATATTTTATTAATACACACCAGGCAAAGGTAAGAATGACAGAGAAGCACAGTCCTAGGACACCTGCCCTTCATCTGCACCGAGAAGTGGTGTCCTAAATCTTTATAATGCTAAAGCGCAAAATTTTACCTTATGACTTTAGTTGCACAAGAATTTCAAGACATTACATCTTTACAATAGTTTTGTTTGGATCAGTAGTTACACAATTTTAAAGGTCATCAGTTGGGCACTTGTAACTTCTTGTTCGTTACAGAAAACAGAAGCTGCACTTGTCGCAAGACAGACTTCTCGTGGCCCTTGGCACGCACACCAGATTTGATCAATAACTGATTTTTATTTTTCCACAATACACACATATATATCCCGTGAATCCCGTGGCGAAGCAAGGAAGGGAATGTAGAGACTGGAGCGACGGATGGCCTTATATAGGCAGGCAGCCAACAACATGGGAGGCGTTGGGATGGGGGACCCAACGCCGCCTCACAAGGTGACCGAGCTGCAAGCTATGGACATATATATGTACATAAGTAGGATTCAGTAAGCGTTGGGAACCCGCGTACCAAATTTCTTGAAGATGGGCCCATAAGTAACAAAGACCGTTGAAAAGTTCAATATGGCAGCCGACAGTGGCATCATACCACCGAAATAAGTACCAAATTTCAGCCTTCTACCTACATGGGAAGTTGGAGAATTAGTAGCGTTGAAAGTTCAATATAGGCGGTGACAGTGGCGTCATACCACCAAAATAAGTACGTACATTGGTTTCGGTTAAGCGCAGGGAAGCCGCCTACCAAATTTCGTGAAGATGGGGCCATGAATAAGAAAGTTCAACATGGCGGACGTTGTTGACCGTTATGACCGTTATGACCGTTACGCGTAGAATTTCGAAATGAAACCTGCTTAACCTTTGTAAGTAGGCTGTAAGGAATGAGCCTGCCAAATTTCAGCCTTCTACCTCCACGGGAAGTTGGAGAATTAGTGACGTTGGAAAGTTCAATATGGCAGCTGACAGTGGAGTCATACCACCGAAATAAGTACGTACATTGGTTTTGGTTAGCGCAGGGAAGCCGACTACCAAATTTCGTGAAGATTGGGCCATAAATAAGAAAGTTCAACATGGCGGATGTTGTCGACCGTTATCGACCGTTATGACCGTTACGTGTAGAATTTCGAAACATGAAACCTGCTTAACTTTTGCAAGTAAGCTGTAAGGAATAAACCTGCCAAATTTCAGTCTTCTACCTACACGGGAAGTTGGAGAATTAGTGATGAGTGAGTGAGTGAGTGAGTGAGTGAGTGAGTGAGTGAGTGAGTGAGTGAGTGAGCCAGTGAGTGAGTGAGTGAGTGAGGGCTTTGCCATTTATTAGTATAGACTAGCAAATTACCCGTGCTTCGCAGCGGAGAAGTAGTGTGTTAAAAAAGTAATGAAAAAGAAAAGGAAACATTTTGAAAATAACGTAACATGATTGTCAATGTAATTGTTTTGTCACTGTTATGAGTGTTTCTGTCATATATATATATATATATATATATACACACACACACACATAAACATATATATAAATATATACATATCCATACATATATACATATAAACATATACACATATATCTATACTAATAAAAGGCAAAGCCCTCACTCACTCACTCACTCACTCATCACTAATTCTCCAACTTCCCGTGTAGGTAGAAGGCTGAAATTTGGCAGGCTCATTCCTTACAGCTTACTTACAAAAGTTGGACAGGTTTCATTTGAAATTCTACGCTAATGGTCATAACTGGAAGGTATTTTTCTCCATTAACTGTAATGGAGTAGAGCTGCAAAGACGTAGGGGGCGGAGTTTCGTGTGACATCATCACGCCTCCCACGTAATCACGTGAACTGACTGTCAACGCAGTACGTAGAAAACCAGGAAGACCTCCAAAAAGCGCTTAAGAAAACATGCATTATATAATTGAGAAGGCAGTGAAACAATAAGAATCGAGCGAGTGGCATATACTACCATATTCATGAGTGCTGCTACCTCGGAAAGAAAGCAAGGTGTAAACCTAAACTTTAAATTAAGTTCATAGACAGGCTACCGCTGGCGTTTCACATGCCCACAGGTAATGCGGGATACAAGTTTAATGAGAGGACGAGGATATAAACGAGTTTTGATCACTTTGTAACTAAGTTAAAATTGTAGGTGAAGGGGTGTGCTTATGCAAATTCCGAGACTGTGTTTGTGGGGATTGACAGTTAAGGCGGGTGGGGAGTCACGTCATCATCTCCCTCCCATTTACCTCAAGTTAATACACACGCTGTCTCTAGAGTTTCAACACACTGAATCCTCCAGGCACTACTTACAAAAGGTCACATTGACAAGCGTGTTACGCTATTTTTAAAATCTTTCCTTTTCTTAGCACAAGCACAGCTGAGAAGCTTCGATGCATGTGCTCCATAACGCGTTGAAAAATAATGCATTTAATCACACTTTGCATTACAAGCAAAGGGGAGCTTTTGTCAATGCATGATTTCCTGGTACACCGATTACATTGATCAGCGCATCCCGATTCATTTTACCCTCGCACCACCTTAGTTTGAGAAGAAGTATGAAAAAATATGAGGTTAACACAGAAAAACAGATCACCAATTCAAGCTTTATGAATAATCGATTAAGCCATCAATAATTGTTTTGGTAAAGCCATCCTCCTTCCATTTTATAATTTTTCCGCCACTAGCCATGATTAAATGAACGGTAAAAAAGTAAGAGCGAAGCGAGGTGACTTATTTAGGCAGGAATATATATGATAGCAACACTCATGACAATGTCAATCATGTTACGTTATTATTAAAATGTTTCCTTTTCTTTTTCATTACTTCTTTAACACACTACTTCTCCGCTGCGATGAGCGGGTATTTTGCTATATATATAATATATGAATGACCTCCAAAGAGTGCTGAGACTTTTGATATCATGAGCGTGTCTGCAAAACTGTGGTCTCCTGCCCAGCAAAAGTCGAGCAGCCAGCGCGCTGCATAGCTGTGCCGGCCTTTGAGGCGCTGACTGCGCTTCTGCCTTAAGTCAAAGTGAGCACTTTTAATTTTTTTCATCCTCCCCTGCGCTATAGCCCAGACAAGTGCAAACACGGGACCCTTTTCTACACCACGGCAAAATAATATTAAGGCGATTCACACTTTCTTTTGCATTATACGATTATCAGGTCCTCAGCTCGGATTATGAACACACGCATACGAGTGGAGGACTGACAGTGCCATCACAGCCGATTAATGGCGGGACGTCTCACCAGTCTACACAAGACCCACGCGACTGTCCCCAAAAGGCGATCATAACGCCAGCGAACACATCTCTATACTATATAAAAGAAAAAGGCAACTTTCCTTTCTTTACACCTTTTTCCTTTTATCCCAAACCAAAGCCTTTCTCTCTTAACACGGCAGAGGACACAAAAATAATTTTCTTTAATTGCCGGTAAGGCACATTACCAGAGGCACAAATTTGAACGTTCACATAGAAAATGTAATTTCTATACCACAGCCGTCGTGTAGCGCCTTTCAAAAGGGATCTACTACCGAGAGATGATCCATATACATTTTAGCTGCTGTTAGTTACTTACCTGTTTTGTTACACAGTCTTTAAAATGTAGTTTACCCGAAATCACTCCAGTAGTGCTCAATGTACCTGTACTTCTTAAAACGTTAATGTTTTACTGTTTAATAACTTATAGACTATAATTTATTATTTTTCCCTTGCACTCAGTGACCAAACCTATACACACACATATAGACACATACAAACATACACACAAGTATATGTATGTGTATATATATATATATATATATACACACACATACATACATACATACATACATACATACATATATATAATTTGTGTGTGTGTATGTATGTATGTATGTATGTGTGTATATATGATGTAGATAGGTATGTATGTATATATATATATGTGTATATGTAGATATGTATATAGATATGTAGATATGAAGATATGTATGTATATATGTATATATATATATGTATATATATATATATATGTATGTATGTATGTATGTATGTATGTATGTATATATGCATGTGTGTGTGTGTGTCTGTGTGTGTGTGTGTATATGACAGCAGCAATCCAAGCTTTGAGAAAACAGTAAAAAGGAGGCGTGTCAGACGTTGTGGTACATTTTCTGATGCAGCTGCCGAAAACAACTTCTTGACGCTGCCGCCAAATACACAAAACAATTACTTTGACAATCATGTTACATTATTTTTAAAATGTTTCCTTTTCTTTTTCATAACTTCTTTAACACATGACATCGCTGTGAAGCTGGTATTTTGCTATATATATATATATATCACAGCGACACTCATAACAGTGACAAAACAATTACATTGACAATCATGTTACGTTATTTTCAAAATGTTTCCTTTTCTTTCTCTTTTCTTCTTTAACACACTACTTCTCCGCTGCCAAGCGCGGGTATATATATATATAGATAGATAGAGATCTATACTAATAAAAGGCAAAGCCCTCACTCACTCACTCACTCACTCACTCACTCACTCACTCATCACTAATTCTCCAACTTCCCGTGTGGGTGGAAGGCTGAAATTTGGCAGGTTCATTCCTTACAGCTTCCTTACAAAAGTTGGGCAGGTTTTATATCGAAATTCTACGCGTAATGGTCATAACTGGAAGCAGTTTTCTCCATTTACTGTAATGGAGATGAGCTTCAACGCCGTGGGGGGAGTTTCGTGTGACATCATCACGCCTCCCATGTAATCACGCAGTACATAGAAAACCAGGAAGACCTCAAAAAAGCGCTGAAGAAAACATGCATTATATAATTGAGAAGGCAGCGAAACAATAAGAAGCGGCGAAAGTGACATATACAACCATATTCATGAGTTCTGCTACTGAAACAAAGCACGATGTAAACCTACACTTTAAATTAAGTTCATAGACAGGCTGCGCTGGCGTTTGTAATTTAGTGCCTGCCCATATAAGGCCGTCCGTCAGCGGCAATCCAATAGCAAACTGCCACGGGTAAATATTCACGGGTGAAGGACTGTGCTTATGGAGAGGAAGATGAGATGGTCAGGGTGGTGTTTGACACAAACTCAGCGAAACTACGAGAGAAAGTTTTAAGTGCCAGGACTAAGGTAACATTAAATACAGCCATGGACATAGCACGAGATGGCACCAGCACAGCTGGGAACCTTCGATGCATGTACACCGAGGCTCACGTGAACTGACGCAGTGCACAGATAAAAGCAACAGTTCCAAAGCGCTGAACAAAACCGAATTACACAATTGAAAAGGCAGCAAAAATATGAAGCGCCTGATACATACAAGCATATTCATAAATCCAAAACAAAGCACACGTTGGAAAAAGTCAATGTCCGCTAAAGGAAGACAGTGTAAAAAACCCGTGCATGCAGTGTGTCAGGTCTCAGATAAAGAAGAAGACGAGCTGTTTATTGATGCAGTAAGAAACGAATCGATGAATGAAACCTGTCATCTTTACAACGATTGACAAACACGGAATGTAACTTGAACACAACACATCCTACAAATACGAACCTGATTGAAAGAAATAATGATAATCAAATCCTTGATGACAGCAACACTCAGTAACACTCACAAAACAAATACTGTATATTGACAGTCATGTTACGTTATTTTTAAAATGTTCCCTTTTCTTTTTCTAGCTTTTTTAACACACTACTTCTCCGCTGCGATCACGCGGGTATATATATATGTATATATATATATCCCGATCTACATACTCGAATAATGGATACTTTATTACCATCAATGATTGTTTTGGTAAAGCCATACTCAGTGTATTCATTAGATGAACGGTAAAAAGTAAGAGCGAGGGAGGATGACTTATTGAGGCATGCAGGCTGTAGCGCGTCAACTCTATCTGAATTGCGATCACATTTGAAAAATATATCTTTTCAAGTTCTATTTAGTCCATATGTGTCAAACTCAAGGGCGGGCCACATCCGCCCGCGCGTAATTATATCCGCCCGCGAGATCATTTTATATACTGTATTATTGTTATTAAAGCCGGGTATATGAAGCGCTGGTAACACAATAAACTACAGATCCCATAATGCAGCGCTTCAGCTGCCTTGCCAACACTTACCGCGTTAATCAAGTCTACCTTATGATGCTGCAAGTTATTGCGAAGCTAGCTCACACGATGCTGAAGAGAAAAGTTGATTCTGAAAATAGAGCCTTTAAAAACCGATGGGAGGCTGAGTATATGTTTACTGAACCCGTGTGTCTCCATTACAGAATTTAATCTAAGACGGCACTATGAGACAAAACATCAGGGTAACCTGAATGCAATGCAGAAGATACAGAAAGCAGCATAATTAAATAAGAATCTGACACTTCAGCGGACGTTTTACCGTGCACAATCACAAAGTGATTTCAAGTGAAGCTGCTTTTATGGGAGACACAAATGCACCAGTGCAATTTGCCCCACTTTCCCTGTTGCCAAGTAATGTTAAACCAAGTCGTCACTACGGTGTTCCCAAATACGCACTTTGCTGATAAACTGAGCGCACTGAGTTTGCACGGCGCTTTGGTGACTTTGAAGAACAAAAAAGTCCGTCTACATGCGGCTCGAACCTTGTGCATGTTTGGTAGCACATATCTGTGTGAGAAGCTCTTCTCAGTGATAAAGACTAACAAAACAGCACACAGGAGTCGCCTCACTGATGAGCACCTGCAATCCATCCTGAGAATCTCCACAACACAGAACCTCACACCAAACAGAAACGAACTTGTTGCCAAAAAGATGCCAGGCGTCCAGCTCTAAAATGACATATGAGCAAAGACAACTGAATGATTTGATTTGTTATTGCTGAAAGGAACACATTTTATTTATATTTCTAGGTTTTGTTATGCAGCATGTTCATATTTGAATTTGTATAATTTTGACAGGATATATTTTTATGGAGAGCAAAATCTTTTGGGATATTTAAAATCTAAGTTTATTTTTATATAAAATTACATAAGAGTAAAGAAATGTGAATGTTTGTTCTTTTAACGTTTACTTTATTTCTAACTTGTATAATTTAGACAGGATATATTTTTATGGAGAGCAAAATATTATAAGTTGTTTAAGGTTTGAGTTGATTTATTCACGAATAATATTCCTGTCTGTTTTTACCATTCCTACCAAAGAGATTTCTGTCGACTAAGTAAAAATTCCTTCTATTTAAAATTTAAATAGAACTTGAACAAATACGATAGTTCATAATATCCACGCAGACTTGCACGTAAGAGCGGAGTCATCCGTTTTAACAAGCAGCGTATTGCACTGATACTGAAATAGCTGTGTGTGTATATATGTAGATATGTATGTATATGTATATATATGTTTATATATGTGTGTGTGTATGTATGTATATATATATATGTATTTGTGTGTATATATGTGTGTATGTATATGTATGTGTATATATGTAGATATATATGTATGTATATATGTGTGTGTGTATATATATGTGTATATATGTAGATATATATATGTATGTATATATATATATATATATATGACAACAACACTCATCCCTCACAACAGTGACAAAACAATTACATTGACAATCATGTTACGTTATTTTAAAAATGTTTCCTTTTCTTTTTCATTGCTTCTTTAACACACTACTTCTCACAAGCCTTGGTATTTTGCTAGTATATATATATAGAAAGGTATGATAACAACATATATATATATATATAGATACATGGATATATATATATATATATATATAGATATGAGAACAACACTCATATCAATGACAAAACAATTACATTAACAACCATGATACGTTATTTTTAAAATTTTTCCTTTTCTTTTTCATACCTTCTTTAACACACTACTTCTCCGCTGCGAAGGCGGGTATTCTGCTAGTATATATATATATATATATACACACACACATATATACATACATATATACAGTATATATATACATACATATATACACATACATCCACATATATATACATATATATATATACATATCTACATAAACACAAACACACACACATATAAACATTTGTATACATACATATCTACATATATACATATACACACACACACATATAGACATATATATACATACATATATATATACACATATATACAGTCTTTGGGGTGCGAGCAACTGTTGCTGGGGGTGGTCAGAATCCATGAAGGAAGAAAAATGAAAAACATTATTTGTACAAAATCTTAATTTATTTGTCCATTCCTAAATAATTAAATGGGCAGGCTATTTCGTATCAGTGCAATTCGCTGCTTCTTAAAACGGTTGACTCACGCTCTTACGTGCAAGTCTGCGTGGATATTATGAACTATCGTTTCTGTTCAAGTTCTATTTAAATTTTAAATAGGAGGAATTTTTATTTAGTCGACGGAATATTATTCTGGAATAAATCAACTCAAACCTTAAATAACTTATAATATTTTGCTCTCCATAAAATATATCCTGTCTAAATTATACAAGTTAGAAATAAAGTAAACGTTAAAAGAACAAACATTCAAATTTCTTTACTCTTATGTAATTTTATATAAAAAATAAACTTAAATTTTAAATATCCCAAAAGATTTTGCTCTCCATAAAAATATATCCTGTCAAAATTATACAAATTCAAATATGAACATGGTGCATAACAAAACCTGGAAATATAAATAAAATTTGTTCTTTTCAGCAATAACAAATCAAATCATTCAGTTGTCTTTGCTCTTATGTCATTTTATCAGAGCTGAGCGCCTGGCATCTTTTTTTGGCAACAAGTTTGTTTATGTTTGGTGTGAGGTTCTGTGTTGTGGAGATTCTCAGGATGGACTGCAGGTGCTCATCAGTGAGGCGACTCCTGTGTGCTGTTTTGTTAGTCTTCATGACTGAGAAGAGCTACTCACACAGATATGTGCTACCAAACATACACAAGGTTCGAGCCGCATGTAGACGGAGCTGGAGTATTTGTGCGGGAATGGAGTGAACAAACTGTGCAGGCCGTGCAGTATCGTACTTTGCCTTCAGTGTGCCATTACACTGCAGCTCAGTCACCTCCATCTGAATCTGCACAGGTGCAGTTTCCACATTGACGGCAAATGGGTTGCGAAACAACTCAAAATTCTTTTTTTGTTCTTCAAAGTCACCAAAGCGCCGTGCGAACTCAGTGCGCAGTGCGTTCAGTTTATCAGCAAAGTGCGTATTTGGGAACACCCTTGTGCCGACTTGGTTCAACATTACTTGGCAACAGGGAAAGTGGGGCAAGTTGCACTGGTGCATTTGTGTCTCCCATAAAAGTAGCTTCACGTGAAATCACTTTGTGATTTTGTACAGGTAAAAACGTCTGCTGAAGTGTCAGATTCTTCTTTAACTCTTCTGCTTTCTGTATCTTGTGCATTGCATTCAGGTCTTTCAGGTTATCTTGATGTTTTGTCTCAAAGTGCCGTCTTAGATTAAATTCTGTAATTACAGCAACATTAGATCCACAAATGAAACACACGGGTTTACCGGCAATGTCAGTAAACATATACTAAGCCTCCCATCGGTTTTTAAAGGCTCTATGTTGAGAATCACCTTTTCTCTTTGGCATCGTGTGGGCTAGCTTCGCAATAACTTGCAGCATCATAAGCTAGACTTGATTAACGCGCACTACAGTACATCGAGCCCGCGTGCTATTGTGGTTTTGCCTGCGTGCCTCAATAAGTTACCCTCCCCTCGCTCTTACTTTTTACGTTCATCTAATGAATACACTGAGTATGGCTTTACCAAAACAATCATTGATCGCGAATAAAGTATCCATTATTCATGAAGCTTCAATTGGTGATCTGTCTTTCTGTGTTAACCGCATATTTTTTCATACGTCTCAAACCAAGGGGATGCGAAGGTAAAATGAATCGAGAAGCGCGCGTACATACTTAGTACATCCCCTCTCGGGAATCGAACCTAGGACGTCGGCGCTAGAGGCGAAGCCTCTACTATTGCGCCACGGCGTGTGGTTTGCCTATTTGAGCATAGCAGTGTAATTCGGTTTTTGTTCAGCACTCTTTGGAACTTTTGTTTTTTGTCTGCGCACTGTGTCAGTTCACATGAGCCGCTGAATATGGTTTTATATGTCACTTTCGCCGCTTCTAATTGTTTGCTGCCTTCTTAATTATATAATGCATGTTTTCTTCAGCGCTTTTTGTAGCTCTTCCTGGTTTTCTATGTAATGCGTGATTACGTGAAAGGCGTGATGATGTCACACGAAACTCCGCCCCCGCGGCTTTCGAGCTCAACTCTATTACAGTAAATGGAGAAAAATAGCTTCTAGTTATGATCATTATGTGTAGAATTTCAAAATGAAACCTGTCCAACCTTTGTAAGGAAGCTGTAAGGAATGAGCCAGCCAAATTTCAGCCTTCTACCTACACGGGAAGTTGGAGAATTAGTGATGAGTCTGTGAGTCAGTCAGTCAGTGAGGGCTTTGCCTTTTATTAGTATAGATTAAAAAATCTCTTTGAACTTAACTGTTACCTAACTGGTAAAGGATGTCGCTGTGTTGTCTTTTCAACAAATTTTCTTTCGCCGAGTTGACCTGAACGAGGGGGGACACTAGAGCAAACAACCCTGAAATTCTGCAGCTACTTATAGCTAACTTGCTCTTGAGTAAATAGTGGCTTAAATAATCAGAACACCAAGAAAGGCAAATTTTAGATAATTATGAGGAAAATCATTAAAACCAGGATAAAATACACATAATTGTTCCTAAGTAACATAGTACTACGGTGGAAAATGCTTGCTACATTCCAATAAAAAAGTTGCAAACCCAGTTTTGTACTTTTTCAGTTGACAGTAGAAACTAGGAAATAACAGCTTGCTTAATTAATGTATGAGTGTAATCAAAATAAAAGTTTGGCTGGGATACAAACCTGTGGCCTCCCAGGACCAAACTTAAGGACCAGTGACTTAGATTGTAAACTGCTGGTTCCCTTTTCAGTTGTATTTCCTTGTTAATTAAAAAAACAAGAAGCAATTAAAGGCAGTGAATGATGCTGTTCAAGACTAAAAAAAACAATTAAGGTTTGGGAATCCTAACAAGTGAGTTAACTAAAATAAGCTTAAAAATGTTGTTTGAGGAATAATTGCTTTAGCAGCAATAATTGGCTTTGAATTAAGAAATTGGCTTGTAATAACCACCTGCAGCTGCTGTAGCCCACAAGGACAGTACTTCAGGACTCCTCTATAGTATTCTGCACATCATGCACATAAACTACAAGTAATGTATAAGTGCCCAGCTTATTATGATACTGTAGAATGAGAATGATTTTGGAAGTAGCACATTGGGCATAAAAATCAGTGAGGGAGGCATGCATACTGTTTTTCCATTTGTTGATTAAAAATGTTTTTACTTGTTCTTGTTGATTAATTCTGTTGGCTCACTGTGAAACCTCTTCACATGCTCACACATGGCAAAGTTAATGAAACATTACAGATACCATTGAAGAAAGTCAGATTGTGTGCTTTATGATGGTAGTTTTAGATCTATGCTTCAAGGATCCAAGTTCACTGTATAGTGCGGTATCAGGCAGTAGCCTGGCTTTTATAAATGAATACCTATATAACTGACAGATGTATCTGAAAACTTTAGTCTATACAAAGAATGTCACCTTACAGATCACTTAACTCATGATCTGTGGACCATCCTTTGAGAACAACTGATAAAAGGTTCCAGCCTGGTTTGTTAATATAAATTAAACAATTCATAAAACATCATCAGACACAACCCAACCCATTCAGTGTGTTTAATGCACAAACATAATCAGGTCAAGGTGAATAAGCCAGTTAAGGCAAAAACCTGATTTCTTAATAATCTGCATTTACATGTGCAAGTAATCTTCTGGCGGTCTCCTCTGTCAAAATGCTCTAATGTCATTAAATTGTGCAAAATAAGAGTTAAATGTCATCATGGGCCAAATTAGAAAATAACCATGACACCTGTGATAATTTTCTTGTGGATTATAAATCTGTTTAGTCAAATTGATGCTTTATTTATAGGTTTCTAATACTGGGATACATGCAGCACACTTTTTTCTGTTTGGCTGTTCAATAGAGCCCTGCCAAGGACCCAGTACATACAGTGCTTCTAGAATAATAACACGATACATTACCAATCAAATGTTTCAGTTTTTCATGGAAATGCACACAATTTAATGTCTTAATGTTTCATGACATTCATACCTTCCATTTTGTATTCCAATCTAATATTTTTTGCTTCCTATGTCTAATACCTTAATGTTACAATAAATTTCATCTGTCACAAATCTGCCTCAGCTGCCCAGGTCCCACTGTAAGAATTTAGTTAATTCTACTTTATCTGCCATTCCACCTAGTTTGGTATCATCTGCAAACTTAATCATCTTATTGATTATATGCTATATATATATGAACACATTACTCCAGTTTTGATGTCACTACACTGGTTACCTGTGTCATTCAGGATTGACTTTAAAATTCTGCTTATGGTTTATAAAGCCTTAAATAATCTCGCCCCATCTTATATATCGGAATGTCTGACACCTTATATTCCAAATCATAACCTCAGATCCTCAAATGATTGTCTCCTTAGAATTCCAAGAACAAAACTTAAAAGAAGTGGTGAGGCGGCCTTCTGCTGCTATGCACCTAAAATCGGGAATAGCCTGCCAACAGGAATTTGCCAGGCTGATACAGTGGAGCACTTTAAAACACTGCTGAAAACACATTACTTTAACATGGCCTTTTTATAACTTCAATCTAACTTAATTTAACTTAATCCTGATACTCTGTATGTTCAATTTCCTCATAATAATTACTCATGGTGGCTCTAAAATCCGTACTGACCCCTACTCTCTTTTTCTGTTTCTTTTTCCGGTTTCTTTGTGGTGGTGGCCTGCGCCATCTCCACCTACTCAAAGCTTCATGATGCTCCAACAATGATGGATGGATTAAAAGGCAGAAGTCTACGTGACCATCATCATCATCAAGTCCTTCTGTGAAAACCCTGAATCCAAAGAGGACTGTTTCATTTATGTTAGGTAGAATGCCCAGAGGGACTGGGCGGTCTCATGGTCTGGAATCCTACAGATTTTATTTTTTTCTCCAGCCGTCTGGAGTTTTTTTGTTTTTCTGTCCCCCCTGGCCATTGGACCTTACTCTTATTCGATGTTAATTAATGTTGATTTATTTTGTTTTCTTATTGTGTCTTTTATTTTTCTATTCTTTATTATGTAAAGCACTTTGAGCTACTGTTTGTATGAAAATGTGCTATATAAATAAATGTTGTTGTTGTTGCTTGTTTGGATTATTTATGTATACTAAAAAGAGGAGTGACTCCCAGCACTAACACATAGCCAATTAGTTAACCAATAAAAGGTGTCATTTTGCTTGTCTTAGCACTAACACTTGAAAGACACTACTTTTAACATCACTTAATTCTGAAAAAGTTCCTCACGCCGTTACTCTTTTCTTCAAGTGTTTGAGCCAATTTCCCACTTCTTTTAGTTTAATCACTATCCTTTCATGTGGAACCATGTCAAAAGCTTTGTGAAAATGATGATAAAAAATATCACATGTACTTCTCTTATTATGTGCTTTTGTTGCTTACTTTTTAATAATTGCTACCTTAAATTTATCTGTGATGCATGTTAAGCTTATGGGCCTATAGTTACTTGGATAATATTTGCTAGCCTCCTGTCTAAAGGAATTTCCCCAGTGTACAGAGGTTTTTGAAAAAATATGTGCCAAGGATTTCACCAACTTCCTAAAGCACTTGAGGATAAATGTTATCTGGTTCTGGTGATTTTGTTTAGATTTCAGCCTATTTAGTCTATGCAGTACTTCTTCCTCTGCAATTTCCAAGACACTAAGCACCTCCTTAGTAGTACCTGTTACTTTTTAGAGGTTATCAACTTCTTCAAACATATAAAGTTAAACAAAATGCAGGTTTAAAGCATTTGGTATTTTGCTGTCTAATTCACCTTTACTGTTCCCAGTACTTTTCACTTCCTTCTTAACCATTCTTTTACTTGTAATACTGAAAGAATCACTTTGGGTCATCTTGTGATTTTCCTGCAATATTTCTGTCCAACTTTCTTTTAAGTACTGCTTTTATGCTGTCATATACTGGGCTGCAAAGATGGAGTCATGGAGTTGGAGTCACAGTCTGAAGAAACTGTCAGTTTACTGGAGTTGGAATTGGTAAAACTAAATATATACTGCATGTAGGCCAGAGACATAAGCAATACTCTTTAGTGACATATAGTATTTTGCAGTGTTTCATGCCTATATATATTTTAGTATTTCATACAGTAATATTAAACAATATATATACTACAGTATCAAGCAAACCTTTACACACATCTCTTTAAACAACAGAAAACACAAAATAGTTTGCTAACAATTTAAAATTCTGTAGCAAGCACCACGTAAAGTGGCACACATAAATATTTACATATCTGCACAAATATATGACAAATGGAGCATAGTCAAGTTAAGTGACATATGGCAACTTCATATTTTATATTTAAAATATCTGTCTTATTCATTATGTATTTAAATACACTATATATTTTACCCATTTATTTGTTTTACAAGATGTTCTGTTGTATCTACCGTGATCTAACTTTAATGTTTCAAATTCGGAACGTGAAGCCGTCTGTGTTGGAAGTACATTATCAAAATTTAACGCAAATTCCTTACACACTGAATAATGTTTCGAAGTCGCATTTACCTGTTATTTCTACGCTCGCCCTCATAGCTACTCCCGATATATTCCATTTTTAATACTTCTTTCCAGTGGCCAGTTGCTTGTGACTGCTCTCTCTAATAGGCGAAGTTGTTTACTTTGCGTCTCCTTGGCAACCCACGGAGATTAAATTAGAAAGTTTTATTCGCGCAAAATGCTTAAAACTATGAAGTAACTCGCTATCACCTTTTAGTTAAATTTGATTATTTGTATAATTATTGCAGTTTTTTAAAACCGGAAAATATTTAACTTTTCTGTGACGACCTGTTTGAACTGTTCGTCAGCAGACTATAGGTCCGATCTTTTTTAACAACGCAAGAATGGAAGTCGCGTCTTAGGCGTGAAAAGGACGTCGAGTACAATGTACGCGTGATACGATTATACAACTAAAGTGACCTGAGAGTAAAATGTGAAATGTATCGATTTAACAGTCACCACCGCCCATCCCCCTGTTCAGTCTTAAAGTGAAGTGACTCTGTCTGTTATTCTCTTAGTGCCAACATGGCACCGATAGGCTTAACATTTCAGTATAGTGTTCGTTCTCTGAATAAAAGCTGCCCTTATCATTGCAGACGATGACCTTTTTGACTATAAGGCATTGCCTGTTCTATTACGAAGGCTGCGCATATCTGCGTATACGTCTACATTTTTATGAAAGACGGGGGTGTGGCGTCAAAAAGGTTGCGCATGTGCAATAACGTGACCTTGTACTGCGCGGCCTAGTCAGCCGGAGTATTTTGTCTTTGTAAAGGAGACGAAGTCCTTGTGTGTTTTATTACTCAGAAGAGTTCTTCCCGTTTTTTGTTTATTAATGTACAAACTCTGAAGTATTGCTTTGTACTTGCGATGACCGGAGGGGCAAATGTACCGACTTTGGAGGAACTAAATGTTCAAGAGGTAACAGCCTTGGTTGAAATTGCAATGTTTTCAATGCATGATTGCGAGCACAGCGTACATTCAATATTGAGTGTCTCTCGGACTTTGATGTTTTACGTCGCTTTGACGGTTTGAGCTTGTGCTTTCTGTGATAGTTGCTGGGTTCCAACTGTTGGAAGCTGTCAGTTTTATTTAGCAAGCCGTCTCACGCCAGACCACAATTTTGCAGGTTCAAGCATCGACTCTTAAGTGTTCGAATAACCCTGACCACGTTTAGTTGAGACGTACACATTTTTTTCGAAATAATTATTGTCTAAATGGTGAGATATAAATGTAAAGCAAACTGCACTGTGAGAATTTGCCGTAAAAGCACATTATAATCGATCGCTATGGAAAAATATTTAAACCGTATATCTTCCCATTCTTAATGTGTAATTGTTGCATTGATATGTTTAATAAAATGAAAGAATTTAAAGTGCATTTAGTTCGAGAAGATCATTCTGAAGAGACCTGATTCTGTATGTTTAACTGCTTCACTTATTAATGTCGCTGCATCTCAGTGTGCACGTGTATAGAAATGTGATTGTCATGTTATGTTCCTCCAATCTTCCAAAGAGTATGAGAATAAAATCTACAGATTTGTTATAAATGATCAGTTAATCGCTGTCATGTAATGACCCTCCAATATTCCCAAGAGTCTGACTAAATGATCAGTTAAGAATTTACTTAGTATCACTCTGGCTTGCGTTGTAGTACGCTGTTGTATCAAGTGGTATCTCAGTACCATGTGAAATCACCTGTCCAGGTTGGAATCAATGTGTTGTCAGGTTTCGTTTTGATCACAATATGTCATTTATAAAGCAATATAGACATACTTGGTGAGGAAGAAAACAACACACTGCACTACTTGGTATGATCTTTTAACCTACCGCGTATTTATTTAACTGGAAATATGTCTAGACATTAGGCTGTAAACAAACTTTACTGGCAGCGCTTGGTATAAAGATCTTTCAGAAATTCTTGTCTTTGATGAGTGTTGGTTTTTAGAATACACCAGTGACTGTTGGTATATGATCTGCCTTGAACCTTGTGCTCTATTATGTTTTTTTGACCTACTGCAGTGCAGAAAAAACTTGATAGCCTTGTGCTAGTATTAGTGCCATTAAACAATTTTCCAAATATTTTGTATTAGTTACAGGGCCAATTGGAACTGTAGTTTGTTCTGACAAGGACCAATGTCCTCACTAAACAAAAATCAAAAGTAATTCAAAAAAAGATTATAATCTCCTCTGAGTGACCCTTGTACATCAGAATCCGAATTCACTTTATTGGCCGGGTACACTATTGTATACTAAGAACTGGTCTTGATCGTATTGTTGCAACATAGGAGGACAACACAGAATACAAAAGATAAATATAAGAAGATAAAATATATGCCCTGAGTGAGTTGAATCAGTAATGATATTTGCGGCCCACTTTCTTACCCTGGACTGCTATAGTACTTAAGTGTGTCGTAAATTACAGCCAATGATCCTTTCAAAGTCTTTGATGATGTGATGCACAGTGGCCTTAGCCTTAACAGAGGCATCACCAAACCAGGTGAGGTCAGAATAATTTTGATGATGGCTGTAAAGAATTGGACCAATATTTCTTGAGGGAAATTGAACTTCCAGAGTTAACACAAAAAAAGCATTCTGTTGGGGTCTTTCTTAATAATGCAAATAATGTTATTGTCCCACAGAAGGTTTTGTGACAGCAGGGTAACCAGAAACCTAAATTATTCTGTCATCCCAATGGCTGAGCCTTTTATGGCAAGTAGTAGGTTTGCAAGTGTTTGTTTCCTCAAATCTGTGATCATTTCCTGTGCTTTTTGAATGTTAATATCTAAGTTATCATGGCTACACCCCAAAGTCAGATTTTCCACTTCTTGTCTGTATATAGATTCATCAGTGTTTGAAATGAGGCCCATTAGTGTGATGTCATCTTCAAATTAAAGAAATTTAACAGACGAATCAGCAGAGGTGCCGTCATTTGTATAAAGTGAAAAGAGTAGTGAAAAGGACACATTCCAACAGTGCACCAGTACTGAGAGTTAATGGGTCAGATGTGTGCCCAACCGCACATACTGTTTCCTATCTGTAAGAATGTCTGTGATCCAATGGCAGATTCAGCTAGGCAGGTTGAACTGGCTGAGCTTCTTATCTAGGAACTCTAGGATTATTGCAAAAACTCATCTGTTCAGGAAGGCTTTCAGCTCTACCTGACTTTATTATCCTTCTCTCAGTTTACCTCTGTCAAGATGCTCATGTAACCTGTATGTGTGTATGTTAAACCATCAATTATGTTGTCTGTTAGGCTTTTTTCTCTGAATTTACTATCTTACTCTTCTTTATCTGGTTTAGTACAATGCCGTTCTTTCTTAAACTCTGTGAAGTGCCTTGAGCATGGGAAAGGCACTATATAAATAAAATATATTATTATTATTGTATTGAAAGCAGAGCTGTAGTTCACAAGCAAGATCCTCACATATGCCCCTGATTTATCAAGGCATTGGTAAACAAAGCTCAGATGTGAATGCATTGCATCATCCACAGACCGGTTGGCTCTGTATGATGTTGAGTGAAATGATCAGATTCAGATTATGCTGTCTGTCCTGGGGTAGAGGTCAAGATGAATAGAATGGGTCAAAAATTAGTTTTAAATTGTTCAAATCTAAAGTACAAAGGGTCAAATAATGTTAGTTGGGATTGTGTGGAGTTCATCACCATTTTGTTCTTAGTCTTTTTAAGAGCATAAAGAGGTAAACAAACCTTTTAAATGTTGGTATAAATAACCATTATTTGTATTGTTAGATTTATTGTGATTAAACTGTACTGGTGAAATAGAAAAAGTGTTTGAGCAACATTTTATCCAGTAACAAGTTGAATAAATAACCTAACCGTTAAGTGCTTGGATAAAATATTTAGGTTTATTTAATTTCTTTATCAGGTGCAGAGTATAATTTGATGAACCTACATGCTGGTATGTTAGTCTTGGCAACAGCAGATCCAGCTCAGTGCCAGTCATACGGGGGTTCCTTGGGGCTCTATCTGCAGCCCTCTGCTCTTCTTTGTGTATATGCTTTCCCTTCGCCATATCATTTGTAGCTATGGGCTGGCTTATCATTTTTATGCAGGTGGAACTCTATTTCACTGTTAAAAGTGAAACTTCATCAGTGTTTTCTCAGCTCACAACTTGCCTCAGTGAAATTAAAACCTGGATGGAGCAGAACTCTTTAAAATTAAATTGGAACAAAACTGAACTCCTGCAAATTTGCATTAAAGCACAACTTAGGGAAAGCAGTCTTCTCAGTCACTCTAGACACTGATCTCATCAGACCTTCTGATGCAAGGAATCTTGGTGTCATTTTTGATTCCCCCCTTTCTTATTGTGGCCACATAAACCAAATTAAGAAACTTTCTTAGTTACACCTCTGCAACATATCTCATGTTTGTTCATTCCTCCCCATTTCTAATGCTGAGAAACTTGCCCATGCTTTTATCACATTCAACATCAATTATTGTAACTCCCTACTAGCAGGTGCTGCTTCTAATTTTAAATCACTGCTCCAGTTGATTCAAGACTCTGCTGTAAGATTCCTAACCTGAACCAGCAACGGCAAGCACATAACACCCATCCTGCTTTGCCTTCACTGGTTCCCTGTGTCTTACGGAATCGAATATAAAATTCTATCAATAACCTACAAAACTTTAAATGGCCTTGCACCAGATTATATCAGTGACCTTTTCTGTCCCTATGTTCTTGTTCGTCCACTAGGGTCCACTGATTCTGGCAATCTTGTTGTGCCCCACACTACAATACACTCTGTGGATGTCAGGGCCTTTAGCTGTATAGAATCCAAACTTTGGAATGACCTCCCAAAATTAATTAGATCAGTTGACTCAATTTAATTATTTAAAAAACAACTTAAAAGTCATTTTTTTAGGAAGGCACTTAACTAAGTAAGACCTGACATTCTACTCCCTCTTCCTGTCTTCTTCTCGGCTCAAGTTCTCAGTATAATTTGTGTGTGTGTTATATCTTATACTATATTATACTATAATAGTACTATATCTTTTAGTATTGAATTTAGTATTTTAAACTCTTTTTTTTTTCTTTTATTCTGTGTATCCTAAATCTATCTGCTTTAGTGTTCTATTCAGGAAACTTTTGTATCCAGTGTTTATGGGCGGAGTGGTGGCTCTGAGGCTAAGGATATGTGCTGGTATCCCAAAGGTTGCCGGCTTGAATCCCCATCACTGCCAAAAGAGATCCTACTCTGCTGGGCCCTTGAGCAAGGCCCTTAACCTTCAATTGCTCCAGGGGCGCTGTACAATGGCTGACCCTGCACTCTGACCCCAAGGGGTATGTGACAACTAACAAATTCCTAATACAAGAAATTGTATAAGGCGAAATAAAGAACAAAAAAAATTACCTTTTGTTTCTCTGTGAAGTGCCTTGAGCATGGGAAAGGCCCTATATAAATAAAATGTATTGTTATTATTAAAAATGAGTGAGTGGAGTAAAGTGTGTCAGGTATTGTAATGTAAAATCTTTAATTAAATAATATGATAAAACCTATGAAGAACCATGTTTCTTTCGTACTACTGTAGGGAACAAGAATCCGTTTTTATGCTTTTGGATTTAAGAATAATGTTGAACAACCTGGTCCGGTTATAACATATATATATATATATATATATATATATATACACACACACACACACACTCACCTAAAGGATTATTAGGAACACCTGTTCAATTTCTCATTAATGCAATTATCTAATCAACCAATCACACGGCAGTTGCTTCAATGCATTTAGGGGTGTGGTCCTGGTCAAGACAATCTCCTGAACTCCAAACTGAATGTCAGAATGGGAAAGAAAGGTGATTTAAGCAATTTTGAGCGTGGCATGGTTGTTGGTCCCAGACGGGCCGGTCTGAGTATTTCACAATCTGCTCAGTTACTGGGATTTTCACGCACAACCATTTGTAGGGTTTACAAAGAATGGTGTGAAAAGGGAAAAACATCCAGTATGCGGCAGTCCTGTGGGTGAAAATGCCTTGTTGATGCTAGAGGTCAGAGGAGAAAGGGCCGACTGATTCAAGCTGATAGAAGAGCAACTTTGACTGAAATAACCACTCGTTACAACCGAGGTATGCAGCAAAGCATTTGTGAAGCCACAACACGCACAACCTTGAGGCGGATGGGCTACAACAGCAGAAGACCCCACCGGGTACCACTCATCTCCACTACAAATAGGAAAAGAGGCTACAATTTTTGCGAGCTCACCAAAATTGGACAGTTGAAGACTGGTAAAATGTTGCCTGGTCTGATGAGTCTCGATTTCTGTTGAGACATTCAAATGGTAGAGTCAGAATTTGGCGTAAACAGAATGAGAACATGGATCCATCATGCCTTGTTACCACTGTGCAGGCTGTTGGTGGTGGTGTAATGGTGTGGGGGATGTTTTCTTGCACACTTTAGGCCCCTTGGTGCCACTTGGGCATCGTTTAAATGCCACGGGCTACCTGAGCATTGTTTCTGACCATGTCCATCCCTTCATGACCACCATGTACCCATCCTCTGATGGCTACTTCCAGCAGGATAATGCACCATGTCACAAAGCTTGAATCATTTCAGATTGGTTACTTGAACATGACAATGAGTTCACTGTACTAAAATGGCCCCCACAGTCACCAGATCTCAACCCAATAGAGCATCTTTGGGATGTGGTGGAACGGGAGCTTCGTGCCCTGGATGTGCATCCCACAAATCTCCAACAACTGCAAGATGCTATCCTATCAATATGGGCCAACATTTCTAAAGAATGCTTTCAGCACCTTGTTGAATCAATGCCATGTAGAATGAAGGCAGTTCTGAAGGCGAAAGGGGGTCAAACACCGTATTAGTATGGTGTTCCTAATAATCCTTTAGGTGTGTATGTGTGTGTATATATATATATATATATATATAGTCACAAAACGAGACAAAGACAGAAAAAGGTTTGGGGCAGCCACCCATGTAATTCGGTATCCCGGCTGCAACTTCGTTTTTCTTTTAAATACCAGCACTGAAGTGCTTACAACAGAGTCCAAAACAAGACTGACACAGAAGGGAAAAGGGAAGGCTTTTAAAGGGGGAGACAGGAAGTGAGGTCATAAGGGTCGGGCACGTGTTCATCGTTCATTGGTTTAGTCCCGGATGTGACATCAGGGGCGGAGCTGGCAAGGTCTGTCTCCATTGGCTCGGTCCCAGAAGTGACGTCCAGAGAGACAGGTGGAACCTCCCGGGTTAGGTCTACAGGGAAGTGAGAAAGAGAGTTAGTGCGCTCTGCCACATCCCGGCATGGCTCAGAACTGCCTTCACTCGAGCCCTTTAGCTGCCTCCCATGCGCGTGTGTGACAAGGCCCCCCCCTCAGCCCAGACCGGGTCGGGCGACCTTAACCGAGAGGTCGTAAACCCGAGAGAGCATCGGCGTTGGCATGGAGAGCACCCGGCGATGAGCGGCGAAAACTTGTACGGCTGCAGGTCAAGAAACCCACCGGGTGACCAGCGGATTCGACTCCTTGTGCAGGGCCATCCACTGTAGAGGTGCATGGTCCGTGACAAGGGTGAACTCACGCCCAACAGGTAGTACCGCAGCTGAGTGATCGCCCATTTAATCGCCAGAGCCTCCCTCTCCACCGCCGCATACCTGGTCTCCCGGTCCAACAGTTTCCGGCTCAGGAACATGACGGGTGTTGACACCATCGACACTTTGGCTCAGCACGGCTCCCAGGCCTGTGTCCGGCGTCCGTCTGGAGGATGAAAGGCAAAGAAAAGTTAGGTGCCATCAAAATAGGTGCGGACGTAAGGGCCTTCTTCAAGTCACCAAATGCAGTGTCTGTTTTGCAGTCCATACCACAATGTTGGGGCCCTCTTCTTTGTTAAATCAGTCAAGGCGCGCTTCTCCAAAACCGGGTACAAACCGGCGGTAGTACCCGGCTAACCCGAGAAAGGCTTGGACCTGCCGCTTGGTTCGCGGACGGGGCCATTTCAGAATGGCATCAATTTTGGAGCACTGTGGCCTTACGGTACCCGACCCACCAGGTAGCCTAAATATTTGGCCTCGCTTAATCCAAAGAAACATTTCTTGGGATTAATCCGAGCCCGCCTCACCAAGTGTCCGTAATACGCTTGGACATGCTGTAGGTGTTCCTTCCATGTGCTGGAATAGATGACCACGTCATCTAGGTAGGCAGCACTGTATGAGTTATGAGGCCGAAGCACTTTGTCCACCAGGCGCTGAAAGGTTGCTGGAGCCCGTGTAACCCAAATGGAAGGACACGATACTGCCAGTGTCCGCTAGGGGTACTAAACGCGTTTTTCCTTGGAGTCCGTTAAAGGAACCTGCCAGTACCCTTTGTCATGTCAAGTGTGGTCAGGTATTGAGCCTGTCCAAGCCTCTCGAGGAGGTCGTCACGCGCGTGGCATTGGATAGGCATCAAATTGGGAGACTTGGTTAAGCCGACGGAAGTCATTGCAGAACCTCCAACTCCGTCAGGCTTACCGGCGAGCACAATGGGGCTGGACCAGGGACTATAACTCTCCTCAATTACACCTAGTTCCAGCATGCGCTTGATCTCAAGCTCCACTTCAGCCTTTTTTGCCTCGGGAAGGCGTGCAGGCGTTCTCGGACAACAACCCGGGCTCTGTCACAATGTTGTGCTCAATCAGAGAGGTCCTTCCGGGTGTTCACTGACTACCTCTCGAGCGGTCCGGATAACTGTTTCCAGCTCCTGCCGTTGCCTGGGTCTCAAGTCTGCGCCAAAGTTAAGGTCGTGTGTGTGGCGAAGAGTGGCGGGGCTGGCGGAGGAGGGATCGGGGTCCCTGTCCTTCCACGGTTTCAGCAGGTTCACATGATATACCGCTCCTTTGGCCGGCGATTGGGTTGACTCACCAAATAGTCGACCAGTCCCTTCCTCTCCTTAACCGTAGGGGCCCTGCCAGTGGGCAAGCAACTTAGAGTGGGAGGTAGGCACTAGGACCATGACCCGATCTCCGGGTGGAACTCCCGAAGAGGCGTGCAGCGGTTGTAGTAGCGAACCTGTGCTGCTTGAGCCTCCTCCATGTGACTTTTAAGGACAGGCGAATCTTTCCAAATCTATCGCGTAACTGCGATATACTCCAGTATGTTAGTGGTGGGAAGAGCCTCTTCTTCCCAGCCTTCTTTCAAAATATCAATATGCCCGAGGTTGTCGCCCATACAGTAGTTCAAAGGGGAGAACCCGTGGAGGCTTGTGGGACTTCCGATAGGCAAAAGGACGAGGGGAGGAGCTGATCCCAGTTCCTTCCATCCTCGCTGACCACCTTACGTAGCATTTGCTTGAGAGTTTGATTAAACCTCTCTACTAATCCGTCGGTTTGAGGATGATACACGAGGTTTTAAATGCTTTATTTTCAGTAATCTGGCAGTCTCCTTGAGCGTCTCCGAGGTGAAGGGGTCCCCTGGTCTGTCAAGACTTCTTTGGGGATCCCCAGCGCGAATACCCTAGTAATTCCCGTGCGATGGCTTTAGAGGTAGCTGGCGCAACGGAACAGCTTCGGGTATCGTGTAGCATAATCCACGAGGACTAAAATGTACTTGTGTCCTCGGGCTGAGGGCTCTAGAGGTCCCACCAGGTCGACCCGATTCTGTGGAAGGGAGCGTCAATCAAGGGAATAGGAACAAGAGGAGCACGGTCCCTCCTAGGAATCTGTCGCAGTTGACACTCCGGGCAGGAAGCGCCAAAGCGGCGAACCTCCTCATTAATTCCTGGCCAGTAAAACGGGCTTGATCCGCTCCAGAGTTTTTCGGTGCCCAGGTGGCCACCTAGGAGGTGGGCGTGTGCTAGCTCGCAGACCTGCCGCGGAAGGTACGCAGGGCACTAGCAGCAGCCTCGTCTCCTGCCCGTCATGCATTGCTACACGGTAAAGGAGGTCATTATCTAACACAAAGTAGGGGCCCTGTGGCATCGACTGACTAGTCGCTGGCCATTGACAAGGACCACTGCATTTTTACAAACTTCAGGGAGTCGTCATTCCATTGCTCCCTTTTGAAAGAAGCCGGCGTCTTTTAAATTGAAACCGCAACACGGAGAGAGGGTCAGCGCCGACCTCAATGGGCGTGGTTTCCTCCGCTCCGCCTGGCGTTGGTGGATGGCGTGTCAGCCTGCGGCGGCCGGGAGTTGCCACGTCAGCCAGGGCGGCTGCTTCACCTCTCTCTGCCGGCTGATTACGGCGTGGAGGCAGCTTGAGACGGTTCATCTCCGTCCATAACGAGGCCCAACTTAACCCGGGAGTGGTATGTGTCTCACCGCTTTTAATGTCAGACCAGTCCGCCCTAGTATCACCGGGTGTGGAGGATCAGGAAGGATTGCCACGGTTACTTTCTGGACTGATCCTCCGTAGCTAATGACACAAGCGGCGGTGCTGTACCAGCGGGTTTCCCCGTGGACACAGGTTATACTGGTCTTGAATTTTAGCCATTGTCGCGGTAGCACAAAGCGGCGGGCAACAATGGAAATGTTGCTGCGGAATCGAGCAGAGCGGAAGTTTTAAACCGTTAACGATCACCACGTCTGTATGCGGGACCGTCAACGGGTTTGTCAGAGCACACCAAGCCCTCCTCCCCTCCACCTGCATTCCTCCTCGCCTCCAAGCGGTTTGCGTGCCCGCGGCGCCGCGGACGCCGATGCAAGCTCCGGGTTATACAGGGAGGGGCTAGGTCTTGGGACATACCCGGCTGAGTTTGGCAGAAGGGCGGTTCTGCTCTCCCAGAGTGTGAGGCCGCCCTCTGTGTTTCCAGAAGCTCTATGAGCCCTGACATGTTCTAAACTGCACGCCCCAGACCGGCTGGGTGAAGCCCTGGGGAAGTGCTTTCAGGAGCAGATAGCACGCTACCTGCTCAATGACCTGGTAGGGCTTGTTTTCCAAGGGCCGTAGCCACTGCCATACTTTTGCCCATAAGGACCAGGCTTGTTTACTGGTCGGCCTCTCAGGGTCCAACCTCCACTTCGTTATTTTACTCACCTGCCAGTCTGGGGCACCCCAAGGTGGTAAAGGGGCTGTGGTTTCACTGGGGGCAGGCACTCTCCCCCAAGAGAGCATACTGAGTCCCTCTTGTCTCCCCCCTCCAGGGCAGCCCAATTCGGTGAGCCCCACCCGCACACTCCCTGGCCTCTCTAGATGGCCTAGTTCTGCGTGCTGGGAGCAGAGCCCGCACCGGGTCTCGCCGAACCACGGGGCACCCTCCCCGCGCAGGTTCGAATCCTGCCGACTACGCCACTGTCACAAAACGAGACAAAGACAGAAAAAGGTTTGGGGCAGCCACCCATGTAATTCGGTATCCCGGCTGCAACTTCGTTTTTCTTTTAAATACCAGCACTGAAGTGCTTACAACAGAGTCCAAAACAAGACTGACACAGAAGGGAAAAGGGAAGGCTTTTAAAGGGGAGACAGGAAGTGAGGTCATAAGGGTCGGGCACGTGTTCATCGTTCATTGGTTCAGTCCCGGATGTGACATCAGGGGGGCCGGAGCTGGCAAGGTCTGTCTCCATTGGCTCGGTCCCAGAAGTGACGTCCAGAGAGACAGGTGGAACCTCCCGGGTTAGGTCTACAGGGAAGTGAGAAAGAGAGTTAGTGCGCTCTGCCACATCCCGGCATGGCTCAGAACTGCCTTCACTCGAGCCCTTTAGCTGCCTCCCATGCGCGCGTGTGTGACAATATATAATGCTGTGTGTGATTTAAAGGGTTAACTTTCCCTTGTATGCTGTGTCTTTTGCTTACAAAATTAAATGAATGAACAATTTTTCCTGAAAATTGTGACTGGCATAATTTCTTGTTTGTGTTTGAATAAACCTTGAAGTCTGTTTTTCTGTAATTTAGATCAATATCCTGGTTTTTTTTTTGTTTTGTTTAACATGCACAACAAAAAATTGAAAGCTGTTTGTTTAGTTAGTTGTGCTTACAAGTAAATCCTCATAAATTACCTCAACACTTGAATACATAAACTAAATTATGTAAATGATTCCTCACTTAGGATTTTAGTTTCAAGTTTGCTATGTTTTTTGTGATGGTTTTAACTAAAAGATGTCCCAGAGGAGAAAAATGTACAACTGTATCTAGGGGTGCACAGTTATGGTAAAATGTAATAATTGATCATTACTGCCTTTAATATTGTACTTGTGATTATTAATTTCAATTAACATTATGTACTTTGAGATATGCACCTTGTCTTGCCAACTGTATTATGTGTACAGACCTCCATTTTGCAGGAAACTGCTTAAAATGGTTACCATGGAATTAATAGTTGGATTAATTGAAAAATTGAAAATGAAGGGTGTAATTTTTATTTTTTACAATAAAGCTATAGTACAATTTGTGGCACTGTTTAATATTGTAAATACAGTAAATTGCTGATATTCAAATTTACATAAAATTAAAATTTAAGTATAATAAAAATTTCTCAATTTTTCTTTCAAAATAAATGTTACTTCTGAAACACTAGACATCACCACCACTTAACATTCAAAAATGTTAAATGTGGGAAATTGTTAAACTTCAAAAAGTCTAATTGGGCTTCCACCGTATTAAGTATAGAAATATTCATGTGTATGTAGAATAAAAGGAGATAACATCTTAAATAGCTATGACAGTAATGAATCTTATATGTGTGTTGTACTTCTACTGTATATAAACATATTAAATGTAACAACATGAATACTGTACAGTGGTACCTCTGGTCCAAAACTCTGGACGTGACCCAATTTGGTCGCGACTCATACGTAATTTCCCCATAAGATTGTATGTAAATACAATTAATCCGTTCCAGACCGTACAAACTGTATGTAAATATATATATTTTTTTAAGTACAAAAAATAGTTCATTATACCATAGAATTCACAGCTTAATAGTAAACTTAATGTAAAAACATTGCATAACACTGAGAAACCCTTGAACAACAGAGAAAACTAAAATTGTAAGAGTTCGTGCTAGATGCTTACGAACTGCTCGCTGTGAGTTGTAAGCACAGGGAAAAAGAATTAAATGCCACTTCTCTTGTGAAACTTTTCAAACAATTCTCTACTGGCTTTAACTGCCTCACCTCGCCACTCAAAGAAGGAATTATTTTTCAGCAAATTGCCATGAATCTTCCTGGCTTTCTCGCATATGATCGCCTCGCTTACGCTATCCTCTGCAAGGTGCTTCTCATTCAACCACACTAGCAACAGGTTTTTCCACCTTTTCCAGCAGTTGAGGTCTCTGGTTAACATTGTAACTCATTTTGCAGCATCAGTTGCTTTGTTAGGCCCTGTATACGCAAACAAAAGAAAATGGAAAACAGAGAATGGAAAATCATTGGCGCTTACAAATGCGCATAGGGAAACTGGCCGCCAGTGTTTTTCTTTGCCACCAGAGCGTGTGGTCATGCACAGATGCAAAATTTTGGCAAACTTTTTGTACGTGTTCCAAAACGTTCGTGACCAGAGGTTCTACTGCATAGCAAGCTTAGGAAGTACTTGGATAGTAACGCATTATTACATGCTGTTACCAGACTCAGTCCTTGGGAAATGACACTCCCACTCTTTTGGAAAGTATTATAACAAAGGGACACTCATTTAAAGAAGCAGCATTGTAAGCATTTGCGTTTCAGGGTATATTTCTCAACAATATCCATCCATCCATTTTCTAACCCGCTGAATCCGAATACAGGGTCACGGGGGTCTGCTGGAGCCAATCCCAGCCAACACAGGGCACAAGGCAGGAACCAATCCTGGGCAGGGTGCCAACCCACCGCAGGACACACACAAACACACCCACACACCAAGGCCAATTTAGAATCACCAATCCACCTAACCTGCATGTCTTTGGATTGTGGGAGGAAACCGGAGCGCCGGAGGAAACCCCGCAGACACGGGAGAACATGCAAACTCCACAGGGAGGACCCGGGAAGCGAACCCGGGTCTCCTAACTGCGAGGCAGCAGTGCTACCACTGCGCCACCGTGCCGCCCTCTCAACAATATGATGAATCATTATTTTCAGGCATGCTCCCATAGTTCTGTTCAGCCACATATTGGCTGTGGTTGAATAAAGCACCACTTGTTTCAGATCTGTTTAAAATTTTTGTCCAACTTTTGGAAGTTAATTTCCCAAGAATAACTAGAGGAGTAATTGACTTCTCTTAACCGAGAGTTGGTAATTTTTTTAAAACCTTTGTTTTAATTAGAGCCTAATCTTTTGATATATGAAACGTGATGACTACTGTTCCCCTGAATTGGCTTTTCATAGCTTGCTGGATGTAGACCTGCAATGTCACTTAAATGGGTAATTTTAAAGGTTATCAATGTTGCTGACCTAATTTTACTGGAACTTGATGTCTTGGTTGGTTTTCCTGCACTTATAGTATGTGCTTGAATTTTACATGGATGTTTTAAGTTATTTGTGTGCAGTGGTTTACCAGTTTGCACTTGACATATTTTTAAATTATCTTCATTTTGGCACACAAAAGTCTAAAACGTGTCCGGTGGTCTAGGTTCAACGTTAATTGTATTTCTCATTTTTTGTGAAAGCTTCTGCAAATTGAAAATAAATTCAAAATTTTTCCAAAGGTATTTTTAATCAAACTCCTAAAGTACATTCACCATGGTCACCTTTATAATTATTCATAAGATGTCAGTGCCTCTGATTTGCCAGTGCACTCACACTTAGTGAATATATCTGTGCTTGATTACAACACTCAATTTCTGTTTAGAGCAGTTTGCAAATGGGAAACCTCAGTCTCTGAAAGAATAAGAATACTAAATGAAAGCAGTAATTGTCACTTTCCACGATTAATATATTGAGACAGACATAATTGTAATCACAACTAATATACAATTAATTCTGCAGCCCTAACCATAACCAAGTTAGAGATCAGTATATAGAAAAGAGATTTCCACCAATTAACCTTAATGTTGGTGATAACAATTTCGTGTATTTACCTTGGGTTGTAGGAGGAGTGTTTAGCTTTGATTTATTTTGCCATGCTTGCAGACCACATTTATTTCCAGGTATTTTCTAAGTGAGAAATAAATGCTGCTTTAATCAATGTTAACAAAATCAAAAAAGTCCTTATCAATGCCACAAAAATGAATAGGTACCAGTATTTTTCAGGATTCTTTCAGTACAAAAAAACTCTTTAAAGCTAGTTTTGTGAAAACACACTTCAGCCTTATTAAGAAGGCACTTTGTTAAATTTCTAGTTCTAGTTTTTTTTAATTTCAAACATCACTAGGTATTTGTAATTTCTTTCTCCATTTTACATTTGACATTATTTTAAGTGACGTCTTTGTGGAATCCAGAATAATTCGTTATTTCATAAAAATTCTGTAAAAATAAGGTCCATCTTTCCCTTCCAAAAAATCTATGTGCTCTACAGACATAAGCAATAGCAAATCTCTGATCTATTATAAGGAATATCTTTTTGTTTTCAAAACATGAAGGCATCCATTATAAGTAATCAAAGGTTTGGTGATGTTTCTTGGTCATCTAAAATTCACATTGCACCCTGCAGCTCAGTGGGCACTTAACTGCACCCTCAAAGAATGCTCAAATCATTTGTTTTTATTTGTAAACTCTCAATCCGTGACGAGACAAAATTCTGAAATTAATTGAAGGCTTTCTTCTTTAAAGAAGAGTGGGTTTACTTTTATCTTTTTAAGTAAAACAAGTAGGCATTTTTATGCAAAGGCATCAATGCCCCCTTTTTTTGGTAGAGGGAGGATTTTGTGAACAACAAAGGATTGGAATTTTATAGGCTGGAGGGATATTTTAGCCTGACGTGGGCATCAGTATACTGTAGAATGATACCTTCATGTACCAAATTTATTCACTAATATTTTCTTTTCATATAATGGTCAGAAGTATGTTCAAAACCACTAATTGGAATTTCATTTTATGTGTTGTGCAGTGACAAATAATTTGGTAAATCCCCAGATTACTTGGAATACCTTCATTTACAGCTTATTTGCAAAAACATTTAAAGCTGAATTTGAAGCACACTTAAGTCATTCAGTCAGGTTTATAATATTTAATTTTTAATGATTTGTTTTCACGATACCTAATATATATTGACTGGTTAATAACACTAAATGGAAATTAAAAGGTTATGGCCAAATATATACATTTTAATTTCACAAACGAATGAAGCTTTAATGTATTGTCATTAATCTTAATTTGTCTCTCTTTTTCACATTTCTTTTCACTTTAAGGCTGTCTATTTGAAATCAGACTTCACACTTGCTGATAAATGTGTGATTTCAGAAATCCTGTAAAACCAGAATTTGTTGTGTTATTTTCATGGTAACTCGCATAAGTGATTATACATTTATAATACACATGTCTGTGGACTGATCCAGAATTAGCCCAAGAACAGAAAATGTCTTAACTACAGTAATTACTCGTACCTAAAAACTGTATTCTAGTCACTACAAGTCTATTCTAAACGTATCCACTACAGTGATGATTTTCCCTGCCCGCTTACTGATCCAAGCATCACTGACCCTCACATCCAGGCCAAAATCTCTTTGAACATCTCTCATCCAACAGGCACTACAGACTAAAGAATGTCAAAATAAGCAGAAATAAGAACCATTTCTTTCCACAGGCCATCAAGTTCACAAATGGTTAATTCTTGCTCAGTCTGAGCAACATCTCCTCCAAATATCTTACAAAATTTCTACATGTAGCTAATTCTTCATTCAGTATTTTTGTATTTGTTGCATACCATTGCCCTTTGTATGTTTATGTTTGCATTGTTTATCTTTTATTTATCTCGGGTGTATACTGATAAATTGTGTGTATGTCTTTCATGTAACTATAGTTGGTTTGTAATAAACAAGGAGTCAAATTCCTTGTATGCATACTTGGCCAGTAAATTTGATTGTGATATATGCCTTTGCTTCATTCATGTTAGTTGTACTAGTGGACACTCTTCTTGCTTCAGAAACCCAACGAGTGTCCCAAATTCAACATTTGCTAACTTGTTTCAAGCAGTAAGTAATGGTTTTTGCCCCCCATTTACTACATGTCTCTGCAGTTTTCTGTCATTAATGCATTATTATGTCATCAGTGAGGCCTGCCTCATGCACATCTTGTGGGGAATCCCCCCTCCAAGTTCACCCCATAATCAAATAACTTTTTAACTGTTTTTCTTTAGAGAGTAGCTGGATTTTTCCTGCTTTAATTAAACCAGGTAGGATCTAAATTAAAGGTGTCGGTAAAGGAAAAATAACATTTCAAGATTTGTAACCAGCAGTTTGTGGCTTTTCTTACTACTACTACTACTACTACAGTACTATTTATTGGAATGCAAGGTACAAGAGTTGATCACAGGTGTACCATGCACAGTAGTGTAAATAAAAAAATATTTATTTATTTTAATGTTATTAATAAATATTAATTCTTAATATAATAAATATAATTAAAAAAAAATATTATTTAAAGTATAGAGCTAAAACAAGCTACACACCTTTGCCTTTCTTTTTTAAAATATTTTAATGACCGGTATGATAACATTGTATGCAAAATACATTTTTATGTGTTTAGCCTTGACAAAGTTATAACTGATGTTTTCACTTTTGGTTCCTCTGTGTATACTGCAGCTTGCTTCTTTTTGAGATATCTTACAAAGCTAAACTTCTGTTTAGGGCTGCAACAATAAATTGATGTCCTCATCATCAACAGCAACATTTTATTTCTGCAGCACATTTTCATATGAGGAATGTAGCTTAAAGTGCTTTGCACAGTTTAAAAGAAAAGTCAAGAGAAAAACAAAACAAGTAAGAAATAGTTATAGATAACTAAATTAATAATAGAAAAATAATTTATAAAGAATAAATATGCGCTCACATAACACATATATAAGAAGTACAATCCTAATTTGAAGATAACTAAAAATTTTAGTTGAATTGTATTTTCTGCTCCTCTTCCTCATTGGAAGCCATCAAGCTATGACTCTGGTATACTATTTTTGAGTATGCTTAATCATGGTGGGAATTGTGCCACATTCAGCGGAAGAAGGTTCCTCCAAGTATTGGGCAAAATTATCTTCTGTGTTTTAGTATTTCACCTGAAAATCTGTAAAAACACCTGCCTGCTTTCGTGCAAGAAACAGATAGTGTTCCACATCAACTTTTGCTCAATGCATGAACACCTGAAGAAGGAGCAAGTTTGGAGTATAACACAGGACAAGCCATAAGTAACCTACTTACATTTATTTAACTGTTCAGTGATAGTTCTTTCAGTGCTCTGAAGCTGGTTATCTTGAGGAATTCATGCTGGTGACTAGCATTAGGATTAGAGTGACATATTTCTTCAGACAGAACAGATACACTGTCTTCTAAATGCACTTTGTCATTTGCCATCATTACTACTTGCAAGTGTACTTAAGTAAAATAATGTACTTGCTAGTTTTATTCGGGCGCGGTTGCGTTTTCATCTTTTGCTAGATATTTTTTGTGATTGCTGTAACTCTTCAAATGTCACCTTTCGTATCCAAAACAAAACTACAGCAGTTGTCAAAAGTGAGCAGCAATAACATCCCATATAAATAAAAATGGCTAAGCTATATACAGTTATTTTTAGGTGTTTTCTACAGTCATTAAATTGTAAATAAATCCCATTCAATAAATGGTCAGGCTTACAAAGAGAGATGTATTTATCATATGTTGATCCTAACTGACAGAGTTTGTGTCATAGCAACACACAGCTGTCCACAGTCCAGGGTAGCTGTTGATGGTCAGATGACTTTTTTGAAAAACACAATTCCTAGTGCAGTTTAGGATGCCATATACACAGACCTGGCAGCAGACCTGTTAAAAAAGATATGCATGTCTTGACTATGGTTCTAGGCTTTTCCACATTCTCTCTTAAGAGTGTGCAGACAGGTTGAGGACTGTCCAACTGCCCTTGTCTTGCCATAAAGAAGAGCAATGGTTGACTTACACTGAAGTGTTCTTTGATGTAAAATCTTCTCCCATTTCTTCACTGCACATCCTGTCTGAAATTAGTAATTTTTTAAGTGGAAAAACTGTATTGAGTGAACTAATTTGTGTGTTGCACCAAATTCTTTGCACAGGATTTTTGATGGATTATTAATGCACTCTTTATTTTGAGGTAACCTACTGATAAAGACATCTGGGTTCCTTTTGAAATTTTAGATGAACAACAAGAATGTAAAATGAACAAGCGCAAGTGTTTGGCCATTCTTGCTAGTCACCACTTTAATAAGTACTAAATAAATGTTTAAATGTGATGATGGCAATACCAAAAATGGGAATAAAAAAACAAATGTTTGATGTACAGTCATTGTCCATTTAGAGCAAAGCATAAAGCTGTGTCAATTCAACAGTGCAAAAATGAACTGTTTCTGAAAAGTTTAACTTATAATCATTTAATACTCTATAACAAAAGCATAGAATATTGCTTTTTACCTCCATCATCCCTAATGATATGTGTTGCCTGTCCCCTGCAGTATTATTTCACTTGGCATCATTCATAGTCCATGAACAACATCTGCCTCAGTTTTAAGATTAATTTTTTAAAACACTTATTCAAATTGAGTCTTAGGTTGGACACGATATAACACTAAGTTTGAAAATATTTTTGACTAAGTTTGAATATTTTTTATATTTTATGCCTTTTTTGATTTAAATATTTCATTGTTGGTAGTGTTTTGTTTGTCTTCTTGTTGGAGTTATTTTAGTTGCTTTATGTTTATTTCCTGATCTTTTCAAATTCTTTGCATGTAGTACTAGGGTGTTGTACCGTGTTAGCCATTATGAATGTAGAGAAAAGCCGAGCAACATGACACCTTTTATTGGCTAACTAAAATGGTTACAATATGCAAGCTTTCGAGGTAACTCGGGCCCCTAATGATTACATTTTGCCTGAAGAAGGGGCCTGAGTTGCCTCGAAAGCTTGCATATTGTAATCATTTTAGTTAGCCAATAAAAGGTGTCATTTTGATTGGCTTTTCTCTAAATACTGTGTATAAAATTTTCAGTGTTTAAATAGGGCACACATTCATATGCCTGCCTGAATTATTTGGCCAAAATTAGATGTTCAATTAATCAACAAAAAAGTTGATAGATTAATTGTTTATAAAATGATCATTTGGGTAGCTGTATGTTTATTTAATAAGTACATAATCAATCTCTCTTAACTGGCACACACCACCTTCAGTAGTACATGTTAACATTCTTCAATATAGTTGTCATTTCCCAAGAATTTGAATTAAATTATATGGCTTCAGAAAATGGATTAAAAGATTATAACATGAGAGTTGTTTTTAATACCTTGCTTCCGAATAAATGGACATGCCATTTACTTCATGGATCCCACTGATCTGAAACAATGGCAGAAAGTTAATTAGTGGCTATGTGGAAGAGTGTTTAGTAAAGTCTCTGCCATTGTACACAACTTCTAGTCAGACTTAACAACTTCAGTCACTGATCTTTTTGCCAAATGATGTCATATTCTGTGTCTAGAAATCGCAAGGTATGTCGAATTAGACAACTGTGACACAGTACAGTGTAACATTTCCAGACTATTGTGAGTTTGCTCCTTTATCTGATAGCCAATAACATGTTCCCTGACAGTGATGGTACCATGTCCTGGTATGTAAAATATACAACATCAGACAGATGAGTCCCTTTTCTGTTTATCAGGTCCAAAACACTTGTGTTCCTTACTCTTAACAGTTGCATTGTGCTTCAGGGTAAGCACAGAGTGCTTTTCTGCTCTTGCTTACACAGAGCCTGCCCCTACAACTTAAGATAAAATTGGGAGAGTCCTAGTCAGGTTAGATCGAGTCACTGCATGTGTCAGACTGTGCAGCTGGGGTTATAGTAGTGCTCCAAAGTTTATTAAATTAAGTCTGCAAATTGTAATTGCAAGATAAGTCATGTAATGTGATGTGGCCTTAATGTAAACAAACAAAACGTTTATATTAACCTATAACCCTTTGAGTGAAAGACAAAGGTGATCATTGTTTTTATGAGTTATTGTTTCTAGGGAACACAAAATGTAATCTTTTTTTACTACTTGGAGCCACTTGGATAGACACCAGTTTCTCTGCCATCTTGTACAGGATAAGTAGTTTGGAAATGGATAAATGGAGTATGGTAACCACCTGGGTAGAATACCATTGGTGAAGGAAGAGACCAGAACTCTGCCAATTTAGTATGTATTCTTTGGGCTCACCAAGGGTCATACTTACAACATTCAGAACAAACCAAACTAGTTTGCCTCTCTTCTGAAAAGAACCACATTTTGAGGACTATATATATATATATATATATATATATATATATATATATATATATATATATATATATATGTATATATATATATATATATATATATATATGTATATATATATATATATATATATATATATGTATGTATATATATATATATATATATATATGTATATATATATATATATATATATGTATGTGTATATATATATATATATATATATATGTATATATATATATATATATATATATATATATATATATATATATATATATATATATATATGTATATATATATATATGTATGTATATATATATATATATATATATATATATGTATATATATATATGTATATATATATATATATATATATATGTATATATATATATATATATATATATATATATATATATATATATAT